>NC_137862.1:51839711-51911552 GCF_963924005.1 Protomyctophum bolini | reverse complement strand
CTTTACTACCTCCATCCCATTCTGCAGCGCCAACAGTTGGACTACGGAGTGTACGTCATTAACCAGGACGGCGAGGGGACGTTCAACAAGGCCAGATTGATGAACGTAGGGTTTGCCGAGGCACTGAAGGAGTACAATTACACCTGCTTTGTATTCTCTGATGTGGATCTTATCCCTGTTAATGACCGTAACATCTACGGTTGCTTCGGTGAGCCCAGGCACCCGTCTGTGGCCGTCGACAAATTTGGTTACGCGTTGCCGTACGCGACCATATTCGGTGGGGTCGTGTCACTGTCCAAAGAACAGTACTCGACCATTAACGGCTTCTCAAACAGCTACTGGGGCGGCGAGGACGACGACCTCTACCAAAGAATCGCCATGAAGTCCATGAGCATCACTCGGCCTGACATGGCGACCGGGAGGTTCAAAATGATCAAGCATGAGAGAGACGTGCATAATGAACTCAATCCGCACAGAGTTGAAATGCTCGAGAGAACCTCGTCGACCATGGAGGAAGATGGGATCATCTCTGAGAAGGATACACTTTACACATTTATCACCGTGGACATTGGCACTCAGCCCAAAAGAGATTGGGCCTGACCACGTCTTAAATGCAAAAAAAAGCACTGTTTGATTTTACACTTGAGCGGCTCTGGGCGGCTGCTGGTGTGTTGCCATGTCTGTTTATTATAAGCGGCTTCTTTTTTCTGTAAAGTTGCTTGTAAATATTGGTAGTTGTGGTTGCTTTTCTTGTTTCTAAAGTGCTTATTTGGGGCTTTTCTCCTAATGTTTTAAACCAGTGATCCTCACACAGCGACATTCCCATGTCAAGGACCCACAGATGAATGCATTTGCCCAACTAAGGACGGCTGATCCAAAAATAACTAATAACTAATAACTAATAACTAATAACTAATAACTAATAACAACTAAGGACGGCTGATCCAAAAATATGTTGGGCCATGAAGGATTTGTGTTTTTAAATGTTTCAATACAATGTTCCAAAAATATTCCACAATTGTCACTTTTTTTCCAAGATTACTTTTGAAAAGAGCAGATCTACCAGCTCACAATGCATCACATTCATTCATTAAAACTATGAACTTTGACTACAGGCGGATATATAATGATCATTATAACAATGTGCAAGAAAATATTTAGAAAAGCAGGAAGAACTTTATATTTGTGTGTTTTATTTTAATGTGGTGTCATTAAAATTAATCTTGATATGGCAGACTCACTATCTAGAAAATAAAAACATGGCACTTCATTTAAAATAGGTTACAGACCCCTGTTATACGCGCTTCTTTTGGGATTATTTTTTATAGACCCATTTACTTGTTTCTATGAGACATGGCAACAGCAGTCTTTGAGCTCAGAGCTCTTTGGTTAAAGATGAGTTTGAAAGTTGAGATTTAGAAATAGTCATTGTTCGCTCAATTCTCAATCTTTTTATTATTTAAATGAAAACATCTCCATAATCCTTGAAAAGTTTGCTTTCATGCGCTGTATCACACCCGATTCCAGTCTTCTTTGATAAAATGCTATACGAGCAAAGACCGTAACATCGGGGCCGCAGCATTACGCATGGCGCACGTCGTAGTAGGTGCCGGTGGCATTTCAAACTCATTCCTTCGTCGTCGTGACTCGAATGAAATAAAATACAATAAGCGTTATTTTACTGGTGTTTTTCAATAGAAACTGTCAAGCTTTGGTGATGCACAGCGTCAATGCGTGATAGAGAATAAGCAAGTCCTTTTTTACTATCATTAGCCTAACGGCATATTTATTTATATCATACAGTCTGGCTGTTGTTTTTGGGAGAGGGCACATATGGGGCTAATTCAGGACATGTGCGGTGCAGTGAATGCAAAGCCCCCCCCCCACCACCACACCGCTCTCATTAGGGTGAGAGGGAACAACGTCAGCAGAAAAGCAGTGGCTGCTGCCACTCTGTAATCACCGACTAATGGTCTGTTCACCTGACTCTGGCTAATCAGAGTGCGCACACACACACACACACACACACACGCGCGCGCGCGCGCACAGTCGCACACGCACACAGCTAATTACCCACCACACTGCGGTGCCCGAGAGAAAAAAGAGAGAATTAATGAGAGAATTAATTAAATAACGAGCTTTCTCATCAGAAAATAATAGCGACCCGCTGCTCCACACTGACAACAACAACAACAACTGCTGAGAGCGAGACCTATATAAAAGCATTAGGTAGCATTATAGCATTATTATTAGCATTATAATACCCAGACTTTCACCGAACCTAACGCCACTCAACCTGCCCCCCGACCTCATTCTGTCACCACTCCAACGGAACCCTGAAGGCTCATACATACATACTACCAGTTTTTGTTGATAGGTTATCACCGTTTTAGGTGATAAGCTTGTCACCTAAAACGGTGATAAGAGTTGAGGCACTTGCAGTTTGGGCAACTCCAAAAGCAAACTCCACATGCTCCAACATTTAGCTGCCATATAGTGTCAACCCCTTCCTTACCCCTTCATACTCGCGGTGATGTCCATTGACCCCGCCTCCCTGTGGTTTACCCAACTTCTAGACCAATCAGTGAACGGGGGGTGATATAGCTCCAGAGTGAAAGGACTTGTCTGATAGTAAAAAACAGAGAGATGGGTCTGTGTCTGCACGGTGATAGCTGATCATCACCGCGACTGACGTAATGGTGTATAGTTTTCCAACCCTTTAAAAACGTCACCGCGGTGATAAGCGATCACCAAAAACTGGAGTATGTAGGCTATGAGCCTTAAGTCTCTAAAAAACCTTCCTATCCCTCATGTTATCCTCTCTCCTCTCCTCCACCCTTTACTGTGAAGCGCTTAGCCCATTTAGGCCTGACGTCGAAATAAAATAAAAAATCCGTTTTCTGAAATACCTCATGTTTCTGTATCAGTGGTGCTCAATATCTCATGTCAAGAACCCCCAAAAAATATATGTATTTGGCCGTCGACCCCCCATCTGAAAATATGTTGTTCCAGGAACCCCCCCCCCCCCCCCCCAGAAGCAAAGATTTGAGTTTAAAACGTTCAATCTGAAAGAATACATATTCAAAGACTCGCGCCACACTTTCACGATTTTTCAAAAATAGCAGACCTATATAGATCTGCTATTTTTTAAATAGCTAAAAGCATAACATAATGCTTAAAACACCAAAAAGCGGGTTCCCGCCCAAAATGGGTTAAGAGGGTATATAAAGTGCTATTATATGAATATAATCCATTATGTTATCATCATCGTCTTAATGTCTTTCTCTCCCTCTAAACCGATCCATGCAACCTCCTCCCTTCTCTCCACCATAATATCGCATCCGTCTCTTTGCCCATCACCGCCCTCTCTCTCTCCTCCAAGCTGACGCGACTCCTTGGTTTATATCTGAAAGCCTCAAGAGCTGAGAGAGTTTTAACCCATTCTGAACGGGAACTCATTTTGGTGTCAGCATCATGTCATGCTTTAGCTATAGAAAAATAGCAGATCTACAAGCTCATAGCGCGCCACCGAGTGGCGCGCTACGAGCTTGTAGGTCTGCTATTTTTGAAAAATCGAAGAACGACTGACATTTTTTTAGAATCTGATCTCAGGTCAGAATGGGTTCATCAGACCAGTGTGTGTCCAGTGAAAAACCTCGTATGAATCTGATCTCAGGTCAGAATGGGTTAAGGTTCTTTATTATTTGTCTCCCGAGGAAGAAATTTGTCTTAGACAAAAGGGCCCGCATGCAAGCGTCGCCCGTTATGTCCATGTCGCCACAGTGCAGCGCCAAATACATCTTTCTTGCATCATAGAAAAAGAAAAAGAAAACAGGGAGGGAGAGAGAAAAAGAACGCGACCGCCCTCTTCCAAGAGGCAAGCAAAGAAAAGAAAGAGTAAGTAAGAGCGGTCAAAAGAAAGTGGTGGAAAAGTGACCGATCGAGTGAACTCTCTCCCACTCTTCGTCCGCTGCTAAGTTAAAGCCCTCTGCCTCCAACTATAACCCAGGGGTGGTGCAACTTTGACGATGGCCAATATATTTCCACACTCACTCCAGAGGGCCACATGCAGTGCATATTACTGTCGTAGCAAAAAAATAGCCGATCTACACGCTCAAAACGCGACACGTTTTGAGCGTGTAGATCAGCTATTTTTTGCTATATTTGAATTGGAAACCTGACAATTATTTTTGCTATATTTTTGATTTGGCATCGTGGACAATTGTATTGAATTTCAAATGCATTTAGTTATAGTTATCGTTAACTTTATGAACTGTTGACACTTGAACTACATTGGACACAAAAAGACAACGACATGTTAATACTAGTCGTGAAGTAATTAAAGCGGGTTTTTGGAATTGTAAACAGCTGAAATCAATACTATGTCAGTGTTCTGATATTAACATGAGGGCCAAAAAAAGTACTGGTCCACCTTCTCCACGTCGCTCTCTTCTGAAGCTTTCATCACCTATACTTTGATGATAGTATAGATCAGGTCGATGACATTATAGCAGGCCTTCCCACGAACTAATCGACTAACTCATCTATAATGAAGATGTCAGTCGTGTAATGTAACTAATTACCACTTAAATTGCCCGGGGTTATTTAATCCATTACATTATAGCGCCCATTCGATTTATAAACACGGACCCCTTTTTCCGGACGGCCCGGATGTTGCAGCTAACAATAGCCACATGTCAACATGTTTCAGCCAGCTACAGTACTAGACGCACGCACGCACACACACGCACGCACGCACGCACGCACGCACGCACGCACGCACGCACGCACGCACGCACACGCACGCACGCACGCACGCACGCACGCACGCACGCACTCTTACCTTCATAAGAACTGACTCGCTGAGTTTTTCTCTGTTGACGATCTTTATGGCAACTTTCTGGCACGTGACACAATGGATTCCGAGCTTCACAAGACCTGAGAAAAAACACAAACAAACACACAAGCGTGTAAATATCAAATGCATTATTGTGCCATTTTCAGTTATACCAAAAGCCTGTGCAATACATGCTTTGCAGTATAGAGGTTAGATGACTGACCAAGAAAAATATTTAAAAAAGAATCAAAATAACTCAAGAATCCTATAATAACGACATTCACAACTTCATTTTCCCCTGTCCTCCCCCTTGGGGGGCAAAATCTCTGGATCAAGAGGCAGACTTGCAGAGCGGGCTACGTTTGCTTAGAATCCGCAGAGCGGGTTACTTGAGTGGCAACCTTTACAGGGCTATATCAGACAGTCAATAGAAATGTCAACAACATGCACAAACATGGGGGAAAAAAAGGCTAACAACAAAAGCAATAGCTTTATCTTATTACCGTACGCACAATGCCTTCCTATCTATACGGTATATCTCTATCAAAGCCATGCCCTTAAGACACCAGGGAGCAGACGTGGCTTTGTAGCAAAAGGCTCCAGCAGACAGACGTGCAGGAGAATGCCACCGCGCATATGCAACCGCTTAATTATACAGTACGTGTGTACGCGCCGCGTACCTATTTCGGCAGATGTGTGTGCGTACGTATACACCTGTGATTTCCCCTCGGGTTCAGCGAAAGGCAGACAACCGGCATGCATGCACATGCAGGAGCTGGCTTTAACCCATTTTGGGTGGGAACCCCTTTTGGTGTTAGCATTATGCTATGCTTTAGCTATTGAAAATTAGCAGATCTACAAGCTCATAGCGCGCCACCGAGTGGCGCGCTACGAGCTTGCAGGTCTGCTATTTTTTTTTTTTAATCGAAGAACGACTGACATTTTTTTAGAATCTGATCTCAGGTCAGAATGGAAAACTGTGAGGATGTAGAAGAATTTTTTTTAGAATCTGATCTCAGGTCAGAATGGGTTAAGCCAGTACGGCTGCCAAGGGGCCCCTTTTATGTGTGCCTTTAGAGCCCAAATGGCATCTCGGGCGACATTCACGAGGTGACATTGATCTTGTCCCTGTCGCTGAAGCACAGGGACCGCATCCCTGTGTGTGTGTGTGTGTGTGTGTGTGTGTGTGTGTGTGTGTGTGTGTGTTATTATCACCCCAATAGAGGCTGGAAGGAAGGAAGGAAGCAGCCTTGCACACACTCTGCATCTTGGTCATGAAAATGTCATATTGATGTTATTATTATTGCTAGGTATATGTTTTGGTTTTTTTGCCTCGTGTATATATGAGTGGGGGGGTTGAATCACTGCAGAATTACCTCTATACAGCCTCCGGCACAGACACAATAAAGCACAAGGGTGTGTGTGTGTGTGTGTGTGTGTGTGTGTGCGTGTGTGTGTGTGTGGTGTGCGCGTGTGTGAGTGTGCGTGTGCGTGTGCGTGTTCGTGTGTGTGAGAGAGATTCTCATGTGTTTGGCGGACGATGCCAATTTGGTGCCGCTAAAGGAATAATCCAATATCCAATAACAATACAAATAAAGCACAAAAAAACAATTAAGCAAAATCAGGAAACAAAGGCATTTATTTATCTATACGGGGGCCATTATTGTATAGCAGAACTATTTAAACATAATGAGTTGCTTATACTTGCTTTTCACATTCACCCAACCAAGGCTTATACTGCTATATCTCCAGTAATGGGTTTTCATTTTAACTGTTTCTGGCGTTTGTCAAAATGTATCTTTGGGAAAACCAAATGTCAGGGTCATGGAACAGCCTTCTGTTGTTGACACAACCAACAAACCAGCAAATAGTTCGTTTTTTAGCCGCCACTTTCTTGCTTTTACAGTTTTGGGGTTTGATAACAATTATTATTATTCAGTTCGATAACTATATTATTCACCTGGCAATAAAGAACGGAGCAAAACAAGCCCAAATTGATTAAATCAATTAATTACCAGCTGCATTATTATTATCTGTGTGTGTCTGCTGCTGACGTTATGCCACTTTTTAGCTGAACTCCGCTGTTATGCTCAAATTAGTGACCCTAAAGAATTCTGAGGCAACATGGCTGGAGACGAGGCAGCCAATCAGAACTGCTCGACTAGCCATGCCGTGCAGACGATGGGATGTTATGGGTTGTTGCCAGTGGTGGCAACGGTCGTGACAGAAATAAGCTAAGCAGCCTCCAAAAACCAAACCAGGGCAAGCAACTGTGAATGAATCCACGTTAGGCTGGAAATATGCAGGCTTGGCAACCAGTAGCAGAAAATGATCTCCAGCGTGTACTACCCGGTCGGAACTATGGCAAGCTAATATTGACCAGCTTGCAGCTGGTAAAAATGGAATGCAAATCTTAGCATGTGACGTAACTACACACAGAGGGTCGACCTGACATGTGACGTAACCACACACAGAGGGTCGACCTGACATGTGACGTAACCACACACAGAGGGTCGACCTGACATGTGACGTAACCACACATAGAGGGTCGACCTGACATGTGACGTAACCACACACAGAGGGTCGACCTGACATGTGACGTAACCACACACAGAGGGTCGACCTGACATGTGACGTAACCACACACAGAGGGTCGACCTGACATGTGACGTAACCACACACAGAGGGTCGACCTGACATGTGACGTAACCACACATAGAGGGTCGACCTGACATGTGACGTAACCACACACAGAGGGTCGACCTGACATGTGACGTAACCACACACAGAGGGTCGACCTGACATGTGACGTAACCACACACAGAGGGTCGACCTGACATGTGACGTAACCACACACAGAGGGTCGACCTGACATGTGACGTAACCACACACAGAGGGTCGACCTGACATGTGACGTAACCACACACAGAGGGTCGACCTGACATGTGACGTAACCACACACAGAGGGTCGACCTGACATGTGACGTAACCACACACAGAGGGTCGACCTGACATGTGACGTAACCACACACAGAGGGTCGACCTGACATGTGACGTAACCACACACAGAGGGTCGACCTGACATGTGACGTAACCACACACAGAGGGTCGACCTGACATGTGACGTAACCACACACAGAGCTGTTATGAGTGCGTGAGCGTTTATAGCAAAGACTAAAGTAATGACCTCCTCCCATGCTAATTAGTCTCCCAATTGCCCTGCTATACGTTCCTCAGCTCATCCATCACAGCACCATCCATCCATCTCTCCTCTCTCTCTCCCTCCCTCCGTCCGTTTCTCTTCTCCGACTGTACTCGGATCACTACCGCTGCTGTCGGGGCGGAAACCTTGTATCTCCGTAACTGTTTTTTTCTTTTTTTTTACCCATTTAGGCCCGACGTCGAAATAAATAAAAATAAGTCTTCTGAAAGAATATATATTCAAAGATTTGTGCCGTGTTTAATTTTTTTTAGCAGATCTACAGGCTCGTAGCGCGCCACTAGTTAAAACACCAAAACGGGTTCCCGTCCTTAGTCAATCAATGCCCTACGAGGCTACGACATCATCATAACTAAACTGTCACACAAAAAGTAGCTACATTTGCCAAAAACAACAACACTGTGAGCTTGTACAGATCTGCCATTTTCAAAAGATTAGTTTTATACATTTGAATTATACATGCGGACATTCTATGTATGTGCATTATCGAGTAGGCCTGTATATACGTTCTACTTTTGGAACTTTTAAGAAAATTAAAACCAACTCAAGTACATTTTTAATTCCAGACTTTTACTCGTAACAGAATCATTCTAAATGTGAGTATTGATACTTTTACTTAAGTTAAAGTGTCAATACTGAAAATTAGAATGACCCGCACACACGCGCGCGCACACACACACACACACACACACACACACACACACACACACACACACACACACACACACACACACACACACACACACACACACACACACACACACACACACACACACACACACACACACAATTTATGATGTCATTAGGTGACACCTTTTGGAGTCTAGCGAGTCATTTGTTGGGCTCATGGATCCATTGTGTGAGATATGACGACATCCACATAATTATGTTTTACATGAACGCAGGAGTCAGAGCGGATATGAATCATGAATGTACACACTTACTACTGTACACATCCCTGCATGTAAATCCTGGCTGTTGGAGCAGCAAGAGGATTTATCTCATCTGGTCTTGTCACTCTAGCTGTTGCTATAGAGATTATATTATGTTATAAATACAGTAGCGTAATATAAATTCTATATTTCAGGGTGGAAAGAAAAAATGTAATGGCCTCAACCTCGACAATTCCAAGTGCTTGTCGGGTTGGGGGGGGGGGGGTCCCCACACCAGTTCAAATATATGATTACTGGTAGTTTGGGGGGGGGGGGGGGGGGTCATGGCCTGAAAGGGTTGAGAACCAGTGGTTTTCAAAAAATATTGGGCCCAAGGCACTCCAACGGGATGTGGCTGCACACAATGAAGCAATATTACACGAGAGGGTGCGGGTTAACGTGATTATTGCCACGACAGTGATGCAGGTCAGGAACGAGACGTAGTCGAGTTACGCAAGCATCACTGAAGTGGCAATAATCACGTTAGACCCGCACCCTCGAGTGTAATATTGCAATTATACAACAGTTACCCTTAAAACTTTTAATGACAGATGTATAGTCACTACGACCACAAATGTCCCAAGCAACTAACTAGCTAGCCTATAGCCACCGAGTTTGCTATAGCGCTCTGGGGGGAGGAACAGAGCAGCTGAATTCTTCGTTTTGATTAGGTGGTGAACGGTGCTGTTTTTTTTTTAACCCACGGCCTATAGAAGGCTGTTTCAACCAAATCAGATTGCTTCCTCGAAAAACGACCTGTGTGGGTATATAATTTGGCAACGACTCAAATCGATCCCAATATATATATATAAATGATTCCTGAATGTGTTGCACGTTACTTCAGTGTTTCATTATGCAGTGATAAGAGCTTCTAATAATAAAACACGATACAACCCAGCGTATTTCACCCAGCCCGACATCACACCACCAACGGCACCAGTATATATATATACAGGAGCTCTGCTAGCACAGTTGTGCCGGCGACAGTTCAAGAACCGTGACCGGGATGTCTGGAGGCGTGTCACTTCCATTCATTGGCTCAGAGAGACGGCGTGGTTGCTTGCCGAGCCCCCCCCCCCCCCCCGCCCTCCCCGGCTTCGAGCAGGCTACATTTTTCTTTTACACAGGCCGGGTGTTTGTTGTGGTCAGCCTCCCATGCCGAGTCTTCTCGACCGCGGGCACACACACACACACACACACACACACACACGCAGTGTAGACTGCAGGGTGTTACAGGCAGAGGTAAAGAGAGAGAGAGAGAGAGAGAGAGAGTGAGAGAGACAATAGATAAGATAAGAAAGATGGAGTGCCAAAAACAGAATCTGTACAAGCTCTTACTGATGCTCGAGCTTCTACTGTAGATAGGTTACAGTGTATACTGTTGTAGCCCATTTAGAGACCTGAGGGCGATTCTACAAATGTCTTCTAAATGCTGACAGTTTTCTGACAAACCTCATGTTTCTATGTGTCAGCGGTTCTCGAACTATTTCATGTCAAGGACCCCCAAAAATATATGGAATTTGCCTCCGACCCCCAATCTGAAAATGCGTTGTTCCAGGGACACCCCCCCCCCTATAAGCAAAGATTTGAGTTTAAAAACTCCTGGCTCTGAAAGAATACATCTCCAAAAAGATCTGTGGCACATTTTCACGATTTTTTCAAAAATAGCAGACCTACACAAGCTCGTATAGCGCGGCACTTGACTCGGTGCCGCCCTATGAGCTTGTAGATCTGCTATTTCTCAACAGCTGAAGTCTAACACAACGATGATCAAAAAAACACCAACGGGATGGGCTCTAAACTATAGTGCAAAAAGCTGAAAGAAGAAAAGAAACCATGACCGGCAGCAGCGAGAGATCAAAACGGAGATCAAAAACAGAGATGCAAAAAGCAAAATAAGAGTGTGGAAAGAGTATATAGTAGCTATAGCTTGTCTGTCATCCACCAGTTGACCTATCCATCTATCTGTGGAGCTCGGTGGGGATCTAATGGAGTTTCCCAGGCCATCAGGAGGAGACCATCTGGGTCCTGTCACCGGGGCTGACTGATGGGGCCCAGCACCTCTCAACATTTTACATCAGACCTGCCAGCCATATACCAAATCTGAACACTGTCCCATTTACATCTTATTACAGAGACACAGACACGCACAGACACACGCACAGACACACGCACGCACATGCGCACGCACCAGGAGACAGAGAGGAGGAGGTGAGTGAGGGCAGAAGTGATAAACGGTATAACTTTCCAAACTTTCAATCATTCTGTCTCCGCGGGAATGCACCTCGACATAGGACACAGATTGATGCAAACACACACGCACACACACACACACACACACACACACACACACACACACACACGCACACACACACACACACACACACACACACACACGCAGTACCACGCACGGCACGCACTGGATGAGATGAAAAATGTACCCGACACAGATTTTGTACACTGGTAAATAAAATGGTAAAATGGTGCATTTATATATAGCGCCCTTCATCATCCAAAAGGCGCTTCTTTACATAGATTTGTGCATTAACATTCACCCACATTCACACACACACATTCATACATACATACATACATACATACACCGATGGCGGCGGAAACCATGAAAGGCGCCAAATTAACCTGCACATGGGGAGCAATCAGGGGGTTCAGTGTCTTTGCTCGAGGACACTTCGACGCTATAACTCTGGGGGGAGCCCACGGGGTTCGAACTGGCAACCTTGCGGTTACCAAACGGCCACAGGCATATAGATATAACTTGAGGGCCGCATTGAATAGACCTGCACGTAATATACCCTTAAATGCTCACACACGTCACGTACATAATCCATAATATAAATCCCACTATACTGTATATATGTTCATATCAGCCACAACAGGTATATATCGCCCTGCCTGCCCCAACATCACTCTAATTGCCACTCATGTCGCCGTCAGTCACTCACACTGGTATACCCCCCCTCGTTATGTTTCGTCCAATGAGAGGCAAGGAGCGAGTGGGTCGTTGGGGGGGGGGGAGGGGACACCTGCTGCTACCGCAACATCGATTAACCCATTCTGGACGGGAACCCCTTTTGGTGTTTTGGCATTACGTTATGCTTTAGCTATTGAAAAATAGCAGATCTACAAGCTCGCAGCGCGCCACCGAGTGGCGCGCTGCGAGCTTGTAGGTTATTGTAGGCTATTTTTGAAAAATCGAAGAACGACTGACATAGAAACATGGCTTTTTCAGAAAACTGTCATTTTCAAACAGACATTTTTAGAATCTGATCTCAGGTCAGAATGGGTTAAGTGCCCGTGTCAGTTCTGGGCGGTGAGGCTGAGGGGTACGCACCCACCCGCCCACCCGCCCGCCCACTCCCATCCCATCCCCCCCAGGGTCTTTCCTCATTGTCATGGACGACGTCCGTATGGGGGCTAATGAGCCTCACAAATAGATTGAAATGGACCTCGGAACATTGATTAACACGCAGCTGAGTGAATGGAGCCGTGTGTGGCGCGTGGCGTGTTTCCAGGTCACCCCTCTGAAGCATGGGACGGGACGTGGAAAACGGTCAAGGTGAACAGACAGCCAGGGGGACACTGATGGATATTGTCAACACCTGGCTGGTTTTATCGGGTGTTATACAAGGCCATACAAGGCCACCACTACACTACGTTTGGGCATCTGGTTAGGATGCCTCTCGGGCGTCTCCCTATAGGGAGGTCCTCGAGGCACGTCCCACTGGGAGGAGACCCCCGGGGGGCAGACCAAGGACCACGTCCCACTGGGAGGAGACCCCCGGGGGGCAGACCAAGGACCACGTCCCACTGGGAGGAGACCCCCGGGGGGGAAACAAAGGCACAGATGGAGGGGTTCCATCGACTCACTGGCCTTGGAACGTCTCGGGATCTCCCCAGGAGGAGGAAGTCACTATAATGTTGCTCTGGAGAGGGAAGTTTGGAGCGCTCTGGTGGAGCTGTTGCCCCCGCTGTGACCCGACTACGGATAAGCGGTTGAAGATGGATGGATGGATACTATATTGTATACACGATTCTACACTATACTGCCAATACTTGAATACTATACTCTAAACAACTGCAAATTATTGAATAGTAACTACTCTACTGTTCAAAAAAGGCGCTATATGAATGCACCATTTATACTGCTATGATACTTCAACACTGTACTCTACATTAACCTACGTATACTATTAACCCATTTTGAACGGGAACCCATTTTGGTGTTAGCATCATGTCGTGCTTTAGCTATTGAAAAATAGCCAGACCGAGTGGCGCGCTACGAGCTACGAGATAGGTCTGCTATTTTTGAAAAATCGAAGAACGACTGATTTTTTTTTTTTTTAGAATCTGATCTCAGGTCAGAATGGGGTTAATCAGACCCAGTGTGTGTCCGCAGTGGAAACCTCGTATGAATCTGATCTCAGGTCAGAATGGCTTAATATAGCGTCTGCGTCAAACAGTGGAGGACGTCGGCCAATCAGAGGAGGCGGTGAAGAGAGAGAAGAGAGGATACAAGAAATTTTTTACCCGGCAACAACAACAACAACAACAGCGACTCCATATTATGTAAATGCCGTCGTCTCATCATGGCGTTCACACAATATAACCCATTCTGACCTGAGATCAGATTCATACGAGGTTTCCACTGTGGACACACACTGGGTCTGATTAACCCATTCTGACCTGAGATCAGATTCTAAAAAAATGTCAGTCGTTCTTCGATTTTTCAAAAATAGCAGACCTACACAAGCTCGTAGCGCGCCACTCGGTGGCGCGCTACGAGCTTGTATAGGTACAGATCTGCTATTTTTCAACAGCTAAAAGCACGACATGATGCGAACACCACAATGGGTTCCCGTTCAGAATGGGATAATCGTCTATATAATCTCGCCGGTTTGTTTTCATCGCAGATGTTCTAATTTGCTTTGAAGCGGCATTGCAGATCATATATAATGACGTTCCTATATCCCTCCGACGGAAAAGCTCACGGCGCGCGTTCAGGCGGGAAGGAGGCTAATGTGTGTCAAGGTTAGGGTCCCCCCCCTCTCCCCTCTCCCCTCTCCCCCCCCCTCTCCCTCGCTCCATCCTCCTCTCTCTCTCCTTCCCACTGGTGTTTAAGGTTTAACTAAATACATTTACTGAGAGTATAACTGTATACTATAGAGTACAATTTTGAGGTGTTTGTTACTTTACTGGAGCATGTTAAATTTGCTGTACTTTTACTTCTACTATACCACTACATTTCAGAGGCAAATGGTGTACTTTTATACTCCCACTACAAGTACTTATTTGACAACTTTACTTACTATAGTCACTTTGGAGATTTCGATTTTGATTAGAATATACACACGTTGAACGGCCAACATAGTGGCCATTTGAAAATAGCTCGCACATATTGAGCTTGTAGATCGGCTATTTTCAAAAGATTTTCTTTACGCATTTCAACGTGTGAAATTCTGCAATATAAGTATACTTTAAGTACATTTAGATCACGATACTTTTGTACTTTTACTCAAGTACATTTTGAATTCCAGACTTTTGCCCACGCACGGCACGCACACACGCGCACACACGTGCACAGACACACACACACACACAGAGTATTTACTTGCACACACACGCGCGCGACAGCCTTCCATTTTCCGCCCTCATTAATGAGGTGATTAAGAAAAACATCTCCTTGTTCTGTCTAATGGATATCCAGATCGAGGAGAGGAGAGGAGAGGAGAGGAGAGGAGAGGAGAGGAGAGGAGAGGAGAGGAGAGGAGAGGAGAGGAGATCTAGAGGTCAGGGGGCACCGTTCACTCTTGGAGTAAAATTGGACTTGCACGTGTCGTCGACATGAATGTTTGAGGTGCTATCAGGCTGCGTAAGATCTTTCCGGTCTTTCTCTGAGGCTCTCTGAGGCCATGTAAAGAGCTGCCATCACTATGAGAAAAGCTTGTCAAATCAGAGAAGTCGAGAGAGCAGAGCGGTGAGCAAACGTCCAGCTTCTTCCATTTTAATAACCGGATCTTTTTTTTTACGTAACACTCAGGATGGAAGGCAAGAGAAGCAGAGACACTGCGGTAATTAACCCAGAGAGAGACAGACCTGGCTGCCCAGAGAGGAGAGGCTGTGCTGTCACTGTGATGACGGAGCTATAGAGACAGAGTTACACTTTTTAACACAATGTAAAAACTACACAAATATTAGAGAGGAGTTCTTCCCAAAATTTGAAACAAATTTCCCAGAATTAAGAAGTATGACAGAAAGGGAAAGATTACCAGTCCTTCTGGGGGAACAGAAAGAATGTGCAGTTTTGGCTGCAAAATATGTCAATTCCTGTCACAAGAAAAGGGACAACCAGTAGGACACACATACAGTATGCCATGTTTTATTTTCTGCACCACCTGCTTTATTTTATATTATTTTATTTTATTTTTTCATGTCATTGATATTATGTTGTTATGTTGTTGTTTGTAATATCTGTGATTGTGCTTTGGCAACACTTGTAAAACGTCATGCCAATAAAGCCTGTCAAATTGGAAATTGAATTGAGCGAGAGAGAGATATAGAGAGAGAGACATTAACCCACTGGAGAGAGAGAGAGAGAGAGAGAGAGAGAGAGAGAGGGGGGAGACACATTTCTCATCATGAAACAATAAAATCACACCCGTGTGAACTGAGTGGTGTAACTCCCCTCTCCCCCTGCCTCTCTCTCATTAGCAGGCAACAGTGCAGCACTCTCTCTCTCTCTCTCTCTCCGTTTCTGGCACAACAGCTCCACTTTTGCCCCTACTGGTATACTCTAAACATATAGTAACATAGTCACATATAGTCACAGACATTGCTGTTCCTTGGAGTGGTTGCAAAAAAAAAGGGAGAAAGAAACGATCTCTGCATGCCTCCTTTTGAAAAGGCGAGAACACAGACATGGGGGATGGGAGTGGGGGAGGGAGGGAGGGACCCTCTTTGACGAGTCCAAAATGCAGACGTATACTGTATACAGTAATACTGACGACTCCCAGTGCAATGATGCCACCCATCTCCAAACTCATTATCGCTAATATATATTGCTAATACCATTTCCCAAGAATAGTTTGTTTTCAAGAAAGAAAGAAAGACAGCCTTTGGCCACAACATGAAGGATCTTATAGTATCGTGGGATCTTTTCCATGCCTGGGACACGATTATATGAATACCTGTGCCTTCCATGACACCACCAACAACTCCATGGGGAAAGCAAGAAATGTGCATGCATGAATGAATGCAGCTTATGTTTTTGCGTTATATTGCGGGGAAAATTAATGAACAAATCTCCATATTATTTAAGGCAGCGTACTGTAAAGGCAACCCAAGTTTGATTCATGACTCAAAGAATCGATGTTGCATGGTTGCATTTTTCCTCTGTCGCCTTAAGAAGCGAGAAGTCAAAAGCCTGTTGCTTTTCTGTGGAGAGGGGCGAGGGTTCAACACTTTGACAAATATAGCACATTGTCTTCCTTCAATAGTAAGCGGTTTAACCCATTTATAGACCTATGAGAACTGATTCTACAAAAAATGTCTTCTAAATCATGAGAGTTTTCTGAAAAACCCTATGTTTCTATGTCAGTGGTTCTTAAACTATTTTGTGTCAAGGAGCGCCAGAATTATAGGCTATAATGTATTTGGCCGCCGAACCCCCAATCTCAAAATATGATTGTTTGTGTGTTGTGTGCGTAAAGGACGAGCAAGCCAACTGTATATCTTCTGTACATTGTCTGTATTGTCTATATTGTATCTATCTGTGTAACTGCACTGTGCATGGGACCCCCTCTGAAATGAGATGTTGCATCTCAAGGGGCTATACCCTTTCAATAAAGTTCCGACCAAAGTCTGAATGTGTGTGCGTGTGTGTGTGTGTGTGTGTGTGTATGTATGTATGTATGTATGTATGTATGTATGTATGTGTGTGTGTGTGTGTGTGTGTGTGTGTGTGTGTGTGTGTGCCTGTGTGTGTATTCCCCCAGCCACCCCCCCCCCCCCCCAGTATGTGCTATCTATCTCTCACAGACAGACTTTGCAGTCCAACTTCATACAGCCCTTTCATGTGTTTGTTGCAGCAGCAGCAGCAGCAGCAGCAGCCGTGTAGCACTAGCTAGTGAACCAGCATCTGCCATTTAGCAGCCTAATTAACAACCGGCAGCTGGCTGCAGGCCACACAGTGCACCGCCTTAAAATATGCATGCATACTGTTAACGGTGGCACGCGCACATGCACACGCACACGCACACGCACACACAGTAACCTAAATATGTACAATTTCCTTTTTTTCCCTCCCTTTTTCATAAACCAGTGAGCCGAAGCATTTCACACATAAATGCATTGAAAATAAATAACTCACAAGTGGCTCATAGACTCTCCATCTGAACCTCCTGTATATACAGTATATACCTCCCTCTCTTATATAATGTGTTGCATTCCGTTTCTTCACCCGCTCGCCGCGTCATTTTTGTTCAAAGTTGTGGTTTTCCTTATCTCTCGCCCCCATGCAGCCGACTGTCGGGGACAGAGATAATGGTTTCGACCCTGTGTGTGTGTGTGTGTGTGTGTGTGTGTGTGTGTGTGTGTGTGTGTGTGTGTGTGTGCGCGCGCGTGCGTGTGTGTGTGTGTGTGTTTGTGTCGGTATACACCATGGGCTCCATTTTCGTCACCGCTAAACCCCTTATTGCACCACTCAGTTCACACAGGTGTGATTTTCTTTTTTTACTATTTTGCAAAACAATTTTTGAATAGTTAAAAAGCTCACAACGTGTCAATCTAGATTGGCTATAGTTGAACTATTCAAAAACGTTTTTCAAAATAGTAAAAAAAAAAAGGATTAGTTTAGGGATAAGGGCTTTAGCGGGGACGAAAACGGCGCTCCCTAAATGCCTAAATGTCTGTTTGCAGCTATGCTTTTACAGACTATACTGCACGGACCAATCAATCACTGGACTGCAATAAAAAAGGCCAAGGAAGACCCGAATATTCTTTCCAATCCGTCCGTCAACGACTATGTCATTTCATATTTTTCCCCTCCAGGCTTATGGGACACAAACAACAATCATAATTATGTCCGTCTGGCGTATTGGATCTACAGTACCACGGAGCATGAGCGTGTCATTTTGACCAAGCCCTATATACGACACAAATGTAAAAACAACATACAGTATATACTATTTGGATTGATACAAATATGCCCCCAAAAACTCATCCTTTTTCCCCATGTCTGCTTCAAGAAGACGTATAAGGTATATATACAGTAACACTGCCCCTGGGTACGGGCCACCCGCTCTGGCGGAGACCGGCCTGCGCTCCTGGAGGAGCACCCGTTTCTACAGTATAGTTTCAACCCATTCAGGCCTGACGTCGATAAATTCTAAATAAATGTTTTCTAAAATCATGACAATTTTCGGAAAGATTTGAGGCACATTTTAAAGATTTTTCAAAAGTTAGCAGACCTAGTACAAGCTCGTGTGGCACGCTATGAGCTTGTAGATCTGCTATTTTTCAATAGCTAAATTATAATAACATAATGTTTGTAACACCAAAAGGGGGTTCCCGCACCCAGAATGGGTTAACCCATTCTGACCGGGAACCCATTTTGGTGTTGGCATCATGTCATGCTTTAGCTATTGAAAAATAGCAGATCTACAAGCTCATAGCGCGCCACCGAGTGGCGCGCTACGAGCTTGTAGGTCTGCTATTTTTGAAAAATCGAAGAACGACTGACATTTTTTTAATCTGATCTCAGGTCAGAATGGGTTCATCAGACCAGTGTGTGTCCAGTGGAAACCTCGTATGAATCTGATCTCAGGTCAGAATGGGTTAAATGGGTTGCGTGACAATCATCCGAGTTCCACAGCATTGGGGCAGCCGATGACATTTCAGTTCCACAGGCTATGTGTGATACTATATAACCCAACAACGCAATGAGGAGAACAATGAAAGTATCATTTCTGCCCCCCCGTCGTCGTCTCCTCCATCTCGGCATTATTGATTTTATTCTGTATGCGTGGCGTGCCGTGGCGTGCGTGCGATATATATACAGTATATAAAGTAGTCGATTGGTGCAGACCTGGATGAGTTAAAGGTTTTGAAGTGTGTGTAAAATGAGTCCCTATATAGACAAGAGATGGAGAGAGCGAGCAACGGAGACAGAGAGCTGTATACATGCCGTTTCCAGCACACCTGCTGTGCCAAATACAGTAAAAATAATGTAACATCTCACCCCGAGACACAGCGCTCTATACTGTACTATACTTGACACTGAGTGACTCCAGAGGTATCGAGCATATACAGTAACACACGCACACGCACACGCTAAAAACTATCTTTACATGCTGCAAAAACAACATGACTCTCCCGTTCAAAGAAATGCTACCCACTCGTGCACACACACTATATATATACACAGCGGAGAGAGAGAGGGAGAGTCTGTGACAATTTCTCCGTTCAAAAAAGCATGCAGTGTCAATTCGGCTCAGTTATTTCGTTCCAGTGAGGAAGGTATAATTGCATGGGGGGAATCTTCACAAAATAGCAGACCTACAAGCTCGTAGCGCAACACACACACACACACACACACACACACACAAACACACTTGGCACGCTATGAGCTTGTAGATCTGCTATTTTTCAATAGCTAAAGTATAACAGTAATGCTTAATTAAAACACCACCACCACCCACCGCCCAGAATTAAAAAGTACTGTTAAAAGTTAAAGGGTTAAAAGTACTGTAAATGTAAAACAGTTCAATCATGGCCATTTACGATGCAAAAACAGCCCTATAGGGGGTTAGAAACAGGGTCCATAAACATGGTGTTCTGAATCTGGACGCAGAATGTTCGTATATATCTCCATATTTCCATCATTTATGAAATAATGAAACGATGATTCAGGCATGCCTGACGACCGTCATCAGTGACCGAAGCGGTGGCCAATTGCCCATGTGTGTGCTCCTGTGTGTACCGTGGAGTTCAACGGTGTGCGTGCTTATTATTTTATTATTCTTTTCATGAATTAATGTTATTGTTGAGTTTTTAAGTGGTTTGTGTTATGTTTAACCGATGAAATGTATTAACAAGAGCTTGTGACTAAATAATATCGGCATTGGATCCATTTGAACAGGTTCTGTATATTTCATTTCCTATGCCCAACAACGTGTTTGTTTGGACATAAAAAGGTTTCACAGGCGACAGCGATGACACATACATTTTGTACGCCTATCGTTAAACAGCTTATGAACACCGTTGCACTATCCATTTGTCACTCTTTGTTTGCATTGGCTCACCCCTCCTGTGTCATGCGCTTCATAAGCCCTCTGGGGCTTTCTCTGCGTATACATTTCAATTTTTCATGTTTTCTATCATGTAGTGTCGGTGTCCTATGTATGCAAATACAATATTTACACTAGCTTTAGAAGCTAGACGTGCTTTCGGTTGCCAGGGGCGAGGAAGGAAAGCAGTTTGGCACGATTTATTTAAAGATCAGAACTGCTTTTTTTTTTTTTTTTTACTGTGAAACGGATTTATTTTCCCGAGATCAATCTCAAATGCAGCACCTGTTAATCTATGCATCATCACAGCAACTGGGAAAGACAGGCCTTTGAATCTGTTCCAACTTAACCCATGCAGACCTAAGGACGATTCTACAAAACAGTTTTCAGAAAAACCCATGTTTCTATGGCAGTGGTTCTCAAACATTTTCATGTCAAGGACCCCCAGAAATATCTGAAATATGTTGTTCCAGGGACCCCCCCCCCCCTAGAAGCAAAGATTTTAGTGAAAAGACGTTCGTTCTGAAAGAATATATTTTCAAAGATCTGCGCCGCACATTTTCACGATTTAAAGAAAATAGCAGATCTACAAGCTCATAGTGCGGCACTCGCCGTCGCGCTGTGAGCTTGTGGATCTGCTATTTTTCAATAGCTATAAAGCATAACACAATGCTTTAAACACCAAAAGGGGCTTTTGGAATGGGCTAAATCTGGACATCCTCGCTATCCTGTCGGCTAAAAACTAAATTATACTTTTCAGGAAAGGAAGCTGTGTTCCAAATGGATCCAACGAGTTAGTATATTTAGCTTCTTAATACTTTTTAAAGAGCAAATAACCTGCATTTTATATTGTCTATATGTCCCTCAAAGTCATTTCTAACGGTCCGAGCCTCAATCACCACTCTGATATATAACCTATAGTCCTTGTCATTTCTTTCTGGACTTTGTAAAAGCAGTTTTAGCTGCAGACAGTAGCACAGATTCAAGATTCACCCAACCTAACCCATGTCTCTCTCTCTGCCCAAGCATTCCCTAAATACTTTCTCCTAAGTCCAGCGGTGTATACACAGTAAAATCCTCAGTGTAATCATCTGCCCAATTTACATAACCGAGTGCATGCGAGTGTGTCTTAAGGGTACATTTGGTTACTCTGTATACACTCTCAAGAGCTCAATTTAACACTCAGACTTTTACAGTACTCCCTGTCACACATAGATGGTTCTGCACTTCCTGTGCAAATTAAGTTCCAGCGGTGCTCAACGCGACTCGTCTTTGCCTGTCACGGCGTGCTCGTTAATGACGAGCCTGATGTCTTCCTCACTAACGGGGATGGCAGTTTGCTAATGTGGGCACGCACACACACACACACACACACACACACACACACACACACACACGTGGGGGCGCCCACATAACGCACGCACACACACACACACACATGTGGGGGCAGCCACATAACTTATACACACATTTCAATGCAAACGCAAAAAAAAACGGCATGCACATCATCTGTGCGCACACACACAGCATATAATATATTCACACAAGTGCATACGGTAACGGTACATTGATCATGCAGAGACACACACACACACAACCAATCGCGCAAACATGTCACACGCTCGTCCACACATAACACACACACACACACACACACACACACACACATAACGCGCGCACACACACATGCGTGCGCGAAGGGAGAGTGCTCAGGGGACTGCCGCAGGCTCCTCTCATGCACATCATACTGTACTTCTGCCACTCCACGTATCAATAAAGGTTTATGTTTTTGAGCGGTGCAACCACTCCCTTACGGAGCTACTGTATGTGTGTGTGTGGGTGTGTGGCTGGGTGTGTCTGAGCACGAAAACAGCATGGTTGTTTTTCACCACCTGAGCGCAACCTAACACACACACACACACACACACACACGCACATAATGACTGTATGTATGGCGATTTCGGGTGTGCCAGTACAGTAGAGTATAGGCTACAGTACAGTAGAGGGTATACAGTAGAGGGACCGCCACACGGTAACTCTGTCATTTCTCAACCGTTTCGGACGCGGGGCGGCTCGCCGGGATCGGGCCGGCACCCTGGGTGCGTTCCTGTGGGTCTGGAGCTTCTGACCCCCCCCCCCCCACACACACACACACAGAGTTGCACCGGCGCTCACTTCACTTCGGGTGTGATTTTGTATCCTCTGGTGAAATTTCAAATACATGAATGAATATCCAACTATCGGTCAGTATGTCAACTCTGTCCATTTATACGGGTATCTACATTTCTTTGCCTTTCTTTCTTTCTCTCTTTCTTTTTTCCCACCCAGGGGCCTATAGATGGAGAATTGAATCACTTACGTTGGGCTGTTTGAGAGCCACTGTTCTATGCGCACTGCACACACACACACACGCACACGCACACACACCTCACCAAGGTGATGGGACAGACTGTGCCACTGTGTATAGCTGTGTGTCTGGGAGAGAGAGCGAGGTGTGCTGAGTCAGCCACTGCTACAGTGCCACGGACAACAGCCTCGATGACAATGTAGCCTGCATGATATTAACACCGGCCACGCCCCCTCACTGCACACATTAACAGCAACACACTCAGCACATCGCAGCCACACAGCGCTGACACGCGCGCGCGCACTCACACACACACACACACACACACACACACACACACACACACACACAACCGGCCAGATCAATAATCCATGCAGCAGCCAGTGACTCCGGCCAAACGGCTGAAGAGACGGAGAGAGAGAGAGAGAGAGAGAGAGGGAGAGAGAGGGATAGAGAGAAAGAGAGGGGCACAATCAAACAATGAGTGTGTGTGTGTGTGTGTGTGTGTGTGTGCGTGTGTGCGTGCGCATGCATGCGTGCTTACTGAAAACATCATAGGATACAAAGTGAACTGTGTTGGGCTGAGAGAGAGTGAGGAATTCCATTGAGCTGAAGCTCTGAGAGCACTCAGAGAGTGGAGCCAGAAGGCAAAGCTCTCTGTCTCTCTACCGAGCCAATCCTCGTTCCTATACTCTCACCTATGTGGTCATGAAGTGTGTTGTCATGACCCAACGAATAGAAGGTCGCGAATACAAGCGTCCCGAAATGAGTTTTCTCCCGACAAGGTGGCTGCCGTCTCCCTTAGAGATAAGGGGCTGTATTTTTGCGTGCCTTAAGTACCAGGTCTTATTCCCTATAACTTGAGTAAACTAAAGACCTGGAGGGCGTGATTAATGGCATTTGGCTATTCTGAGTGGCCAAAGAGCATTGATCACGCCTCCAGGTCTTTAGTTTACTCAAGGTATAGGGAATAGGACCTGGTACTTAAGACACGCAAAATACAGCCATATAGGGTTCCCACTGGGAGGAGACCCCGGGGCAGACCAAGGCGCAGTTGGAGGAAACGCATCGACTCACTGGCCTTGGAACGTCTCGGTATCTCCCCAGGAGGAGGAAGTCACTATAATATTGCTCTGGAGAGGGAAGTCTGGAACACTCTGGTGGAGCCGTTGCCCCTGCGACCTGACTACAGATAAGCGGTTGAAGACAGGTGGATGAACCACCACCAGGCACACATAGGGTCTACTACTATACTCACACTTTCACTTAACCCATTTAGGCCTGATGTCGAAAAGTCTTCTGAAAGAATATATATTCAAAGATTTGTGCCGCATTCTCACGAAAAATAGCAGACCTATACAAGCTCGTAGCGCGCCACCTATGTTTCAATAGCTAAAGCACAACATAATGCTTGGTTAAAACACCTAAAGGGGTTCCCGACCGTACAGGCTCCACTTCACAAAATCACACCTGGTATCTGTGGTGTGCCATTATACAAAAATGAATAAATTAATTTGGAAATTGACTGAACACTCAAATTTGAACACTTTTTCAGTAGTAGGCTATAGCAATAGCTGGGCTGACAAGACATAATAAAACATCCTATTTTTTGGTAGAAATTGTCCCCACAAATGAGCTAAATCCAAATTGTCGTCGGATATGTATAGGGAGAGAGAAGTCGAGAGGAAATAAGGTCTATAATCTAGATTCAATAATTGAGCTTCACATGTCATCGATTGCCTCACAGCCAGCCAATCACATTGGCTGATTACATATATTTATGTAATCCACTGTAGGCTACATCTTTCAAACCAGCCTTGGGTCTCCCAACATCATACCCCTCACTCAAGTCCCGACTTACGTCCCAGTATAGCCACCCTCGATAAGTCCCATTATGGGAGAAACCAGGGCCACACAATCCGATCCGTTCCTCCTGAACTATACTCTGCCGGGACTGGGAGGTATACCATTCTGGCGCGTGGAAGGACTGAACTGTATATACGGTCTTACAATCAATATTTGTGTTTTGCAAAAATAATAATAAATAAAATAAAATAAAAACGTCCTCCCGGTGGCGCTATAACAGGCCAATGAACGGGAAAGATTCTGATGCAGAGGTTCTTCCCCGATCCCCGGCATTCCTTGGGGCTCGCGGAGACAAAAATAGCCTGCTTATTATGTAAAAAAAAATATATATATATATATGCCACATACGTCTATACGAACACACAGACCCCCCCCCATACACACACACACTTATGCAACGCAGGCACAACAACAAAAAGCCAAGTGATTCTTTCTTCTGTGTGGCAGAAGAAGAGCTATAGATGAGTATACAAAGCAGAGGAGGAGGCTGGTTGGTGTGAATAAAGCACACGGGCTGTTGAAAGGAAAGGAAGCTAAAAATAGTCCATCTTGTCTCTCCTCCACTCTCTCTCTCCTCTCAGAGGCGTCACAGCAGCGATGCAGGAATCACCGCTGGAAGCCTCCGGGGCAAACCGACATGGAGAGTGTGTGTGCGTGCATGCGTGCGTGCGTGCGTGCATGCGTGCGTGCGGACAGACGTGCGTGCATGCCAATGGATGGTTGGATGTGTTTTACTCGCGTTCAAAGCATGAATTATTTGATCATAACATGCTTATTTTGTCTGTCAGTGTGTGTATGCTGCATGCTCTGGACGGGAACCCCTTTTGGTGTTTTAACTATAGCATTATGTTATACTTCTATACAAGCTCGTGCTACGAGCTTGTATAGGTCTGCTGTTTTTTGGAAAAAAATCGTGAAAATGCGGCACAAATCTTTGAAATATATATTCTTTCAGAATACTTTTTTTTTTTTTGGTCAGGCCTAAATGGGGTTTGGATTAAGGATCGGATTTCGGATGCCAGTTTCATTTCCGGGCGCGTCGTTTGAGAGAGAGAGAATATATCATTCACATTAAGGCTCTGGCAACGTCTGCACAGCCATGGTCTCTCATTGACTTCTATACTGGACCGTGCTGATGGAGTCCGTTTTAGAGCAGGAATCGATAAGACGTGTCACGACAGCTCTGTAAGAAGATTATATACCACTGCTGTTCATACAGTAGTGGTAGATGTAGTGCAGCAATAATCACAGGGTGAAAGTATAGGCAAAATATGTATATGGCATTTTCTATATATACCGGGGGCACTGGTTGGAGTCCACATCGTCGGCTCTGTGCCGTCAAAGAAAACGTTGTTTTGACCAAAAGAATGCCATCTGGGACAATTAAGGAATAGGAGATACAGGCGATTTAAAGAAACGGATAGAATGGTGCCGACGATCTGAGACGGGCGACAGAGTGCTGCGACAACAACAGCTAGCTACCCGATGCTAACGCAAGTAGCATTGTGGCTTGATCGATCGAAAGCTGCCGTCGATCAATGGCGATGAGCGTTGGATTAAATAATATATTAGGCTTCGATTGACGTATAGATCTCGGCCAATGGCAGTGAATCTGTTTTTTAACACCTTTTGGTGTTAGCGTTATGTTATGCTTTAGCTATTGAAAAATAGTAGATCTACAAGCTCCGAGTGGCGCGCTTACGAGCTTGTATAGGTCTGTTTTTGAAAAATCTATAAGAACGACTGACATCTAATTTAACAAGGCTTAAGTTGGTCACGTGCCAAAAGCGGTGGACAGAAACTGTGGACATTATGCTGTTGCCCCAACACGGGCAGAAACAAGGCCACAACCACGCTACTTACACACACTACAACTCGCTTACAATTCGCAAACCTGGCAACACTGCTCTGTGTTCTCATAGGCCCACCAGCCCCGCCCCCACACTCCTTTTCAGTCTCACAATCAGCCATCTTGCTTTTTAGGGCTCTCGCAGGATAACAGAAAGAAGGAAGGGGAGAAATTATTGGCTCACTATTTTGCTTATCACTTCTAAATCCCTGTATTTACAAAATAAAACACTCAGCGAATCCCTTAGTTAAATCAACATTGTTCATTGTCACTACTTGGATTGTGCCGAAATATTTACGTTACACGTATAGCTTTTGCTATTTTCGCCTGCCAGCCAATGCCGACTACACGCCTGCACACACACACACACACACACACACACACAGGAATGGCTATACGGCGGCGAGACAGTGCAGCACGTTATAATTTTCAGTTTCATTAAATAACTGTCTTTCTCAGCGTGCGAACGTGCGCACACAACATTATTCAAGTGAAATGCGTAACGCCAATATTGGGCTCAACTACGTTCACTTAATGGGGCCAGTCCTTCACAGTGACACACGCGTTAGATGAACCACGCGACCGGGATGGTTTCTACCCCTCAATGTCGTGCATTTGCTGCGCCCTTCTAATGCTGCGCCACGCCTACTCTATACTGCTCCATGCGACTCGAACAGCGTCAGCAGCAGCAGCTCCGAGCCTCCGTCAGAAAGGCTGCCCACACCACTGCACAGCCCCACACCCAAATGAATCGAATGAATGAATAAGGCGCTTATATCGCTTTTGCTCAGTGGATGGGACATTTACATTAAAAGCAATCGGATGGACGCGTGGATAACGGCATGGTTGTGTCTGTGCAATCGGAGGGAAAGCTTCCATAATCCATATAGCTTCCATGCTAGCTGCTTCAGACACAGGGGAGGGGAGGGAGAAATAGTGCGAAATAGCGCTTATGCAACAATTACCCTTAAAACAAACACCTCAACTCGATGTCATTGTGAATAAGAATTTCGAGCGAAAAAAAGGGTGCGTGTGTGTGTGTGTGTGTGTGTGTGTGGGGGGGGGGGGGTGTGTGTGTGTCGCGTCGCCCTCCAGCTGCAATTGCGAGTGTGCGCTGTGTGCAGGGCACACTACTGAGTTTAAAAACACAGCTGAAACATGAAGTGGAGTCTGTCCAACGACGTCGAGTCTGTGGGGGCTATATGAAGAATTAAATAGCCCCTTTTAGCCCCCATGAGGATTTTCGTGGACATTTTATATTAACATTACAGATTTTCTGGGAATTATTGACACTCTGTGACTCTGTCACAGACTGCATACTAGCGTATTTACACATGCTCTGGAATTCCGCCGGCTGTTCAGAGGTGTTAAAAGTACTCAAATGCTAATCGGGTTTCTTTTGTTTTCACCTAGCCAGGTATTATATGCCTACAGTACAGTGCCCATAGGCGGCGGGTGTGTAAGGCAGCAACACTGACACTTTCAGCGGAGTGACTCGAGAAAAGACCCATATCGTCCAAAATAGGCTAATCAGTCGTTGTCTGTGTATAGGCTAATTCATTGGTAAAAGCATGCTAAATAACTCAATTTTAGACCATTTGGGAAATAAATAAATCCGCGGCGGAAAGTACAATGTGCATGCACACAATATGTAAATAAATAAATGTGTTACATTTTCTTGCATAAACACAAAGAGCTGTTTCCATAACTGCACAAATTATTGCACATAACATGAGCAGCTGTTACAATAACATAATAACATAACATGAGTAGCTCTTTGCCTGCCTGCCTGTCTGTCTGTCCATGAGTAGTTATTTGTCTGTCTGTCAATGAGTAGCTGTCTTACTGTCTGCCTGTCTATGAGTAGCTGTCTGCCTGCCTGTCTATGAGTAGCTGTCTGCCTGCCTGCCTGTCTGTCCAATTGTCCATGAGTAGCTGTCTGTCTGCCTGTCTGAGTAGCTGTCTGCCTGCCTGCCTAATTGTCCATGAGTAGCTGTCTGTCTGCCTGTCTATGAGTAGCTGTCTGCCTGCCTGCCTGCCTGCCTAATTGTCCATGAGTAGCTGTCTGTCTGCCTGTCTATGAGTAGCTGTCTGCCTTCCTGCCTGTCCAATTGTCCATGAGTAGCTGTCTGTCTGTCTATGAGTAGCTGTCTGCCTGCCTGCCTGTCCAATTGTCCATGAGTAGCTGTCTGTCTGTCTATGAGTAGCTGTCTGCCTTCCTGCCTGTCCAATTGTCCATGAGTAGCTGTCTGTCTGTCTATGAGTAGCTGTCTGCCTTCATGCCTGCCTGTCCAATTGTCCATGAGTAGCTGTCTGTCTGCCTGTCTATGAGTAGCTGTCTGCCTGCCTGCCTGTCCAATTCTCCATGAGTAGCTGTCTGTCTGCCTGTCTATGAGTAGCTGTCTGCCTGCCTGCCTGTCCAATTCTCCATGAGTAGCTGTCTGTCTGCCTGTCTATGAGTAGCTGTCTGCCTGCCTGTCCAATTCTCCATGAGTAGCTGTCTGTCTGCCTGTCTATGAGTAGCTGTCTGACTGCCTGCCTGTCCAATTATCCATGAGTAGCTGTCTGTCTGCCTGTCTATGAGTAGCTGTCTGCCTGCCTGCCAGCCAGCAAGTTGGTTAACAGAAAATAAATTGTTATGGCTGAGTAAAATAAAATACAATAAACACAATTTGCCTGAAAATAGATTACCCAGCTATGACCTTTTTCATGAAAAAAATGTAGTAGTGATATGGCTGACTGAGTAAAATAAAACAATCTACCTGAAAATAGATAGCTATAAGTGAAGAACTATTAATGGCAGCTGGGTTTCATCATTCAAATAAAATAGAATTCTGTCCGTTTAGCTATAAAATTATGTCAGGGAATAGGGATACACAGTATATGTCTTTCATTTGCATTGCATCTCCCCCCCCCCGCCCCAAACTTTTATTTTCGTTCGAGTAATAGTACAACTCTAATAGTATTACTTATAATAATGTAATTAAAGATAACTTCATTCAGATTTATTTATTTTTATTTCATTTTCCAGATTTTTTTTTTCTTTTTTTTGGATTTTCATTGGTGGGCCAGTCATAATGGTCCCGCGGGCCTGATGTGGCCCGCGGGCCTGAGGTTGAGTATCACTGCTGCAGTGCTGTAGCCTACCCAAAGTACCAGTGAAAACATCAACTTATTTTTTCCCACCGCTGTGGGGGGGGGGGGGGGGGGGGGGGCTGCGGGGAGGCGGGGCTGCGGGTAGCCCCCATGAGGATCATCAGAACTATTCGGTTCTGAGTCTGTCAACTCCCGCAATTTCCTTCTTCCCATATTGCGCTGCAACGACACTAGGATTGAGCCCCCCGAAGGGGGGCGAAATTCTAGTATAGAAACATAGCTTTTTCAGAAAACTGTCAGGATGTTATAGAAGACATTTTTTAGAATCTGATCTCAGGTCAAAATGGGTTTTAAATAATAAAACATACATAAAGAAAGTCCGTAAAAAAGAGTATGTATACTGGAAGACGTTCTTATAGCCTTCAAATGGGAGATGTGGACTATATATATAATGCACATAATGTTGGGCAGAGCAGCAGAGCAGCTGTAATTAATTGTTGGATTAGTTAAAGGTTGCAGGTGTAACAATTGGTGATGCAGGAGGTAAACACGCAACACACTCAATCACATCTTATCTGGTCTGACGAGGGTGATTGTGGCGTGCGTGCGTGTGTGCGTGCGTGCGTGCGTGTGTGCGTGCGTGTGTGCGTGCGTGCGTGCCTGCGTGCACGTGTGGGGGTGCATTTGCTGCCGTCGTCGACGGTATTTTAATTGGTCTTATACACAGTCTTACGTAACGGATCGAGGTTTGTCGTTAATGGCCTGGGAAAAGCTAACGGGGTCTGAAAACAGCTGGGACAGCATAGAAAGTTCAAGAAGAAGGGAGAACTCTGGAAACGCTACGCGAGGAAGAAACTTAAAGAAAGTAAGAGAGAGAGGGAGGAGAAACAACATATCGACCTAACGAGCTGGTGATGGAGTGTATAGATGGCAGAACCTCAACCTGGGCAGGAATGTATTCAGAGACACGCGAGAGAAGGAAGGAGACAGAGAGGTGGGGAGAGACAGACAGACAGACAGACAGACAGACAGCTTATCTCTAGGAATGTTGGATCAATGTGGGTCAACAGGAAATGAGGTGATGATAGTGAGAGGCCAACACGGCCTTCTATTGGCTCACCTGGATGAGCCAATAGAACCAGGACCTGATATATAATAAGGACATAGGAGTCACCAAGGACAGGATGAGAGAGAGAGAGAGAGAGAGAGAGACACAGAGACAGAGAGAGAGACAGACAGACAGAGAGAGACAGAGACAGAGACAGAGACAGAGAGACAGACAGAGATAGACAGAGACAGAGAGAGACAGAGAGACAGAGACAGATACAGAGACAGAGAGAGACAGAGACAGAGAGAGATAGACAGACAGAGAGACAGAGAGACAGAGAGAGAGAGACTGATACAAGTAGAGTGATGCATTAGTGATGATAGCTGGAGGCCTATACAGTGCTCAGTTTAAATTTGTGTTCTCTGCTCAAGCCTGCATTGATGAGCTGTTTGAGCCGGGAAGGGAGAAATGGGGGGGGAAGAGAGAGAAGTGAGGAGGAGAGAGAGAGATGGCTTCTTTGCTGGACAATAAAAGGATTTGGTTCCATGATTAAGAGGCAGAATACGGAGGCTGGGATGGAACAGCAGCTCCATTCAAACTGTTTGTGGACGGAAAGCAGAGAGAGAGAGAGTGAGAGATAGAGATAGAGATAGAGATAGAGAGAGAGAGAGAGAGAGAGAGAGAGAGAGAGAGAGAGAGAGAGAGAGAGAGAGAGAGAGAGAGGGATAGAGAGAGAGAGAGAGTGAGAGATAGAGATAGAGATAGAGAGAGAGAGAGAGAGAGAGAGAGAGAGAGAGAGAGAGAGAGAGAGAGAGAGATATGTAGACTAAAATAAAACAGATGCAGGATAGAATGACGAAAGAAAGAAAGAAAGAAATAAAGAAAGCGAGGGACGGCAGAGAGAAAGACCAATCTCCTTTGTATCATCATCACCACCCTCACTCTCATCTTTCTCTCACAGCTGAATGCAATTTTAATTACATCATGCCCTCCCCTCATTTCCTGTCCTTTCCCAGAGGACAGGACACCGACAGAAGCCAAAGACGATGGAGAGAGAGAGAGAGAGAGAGAGAGAGAGAGAGAGAGAGAGAGAGAGAGAGAGGGATAGAGAGAGAGAGAGAGAGAGAACGGGGATGAAGTCTGAGCAAGAAGAGGAGAATCGAAGCCAGAGAGAGAGAGACAGAATGGAACGACATCGCCGTTTGGATTGACAGTTAATGGGACTTCTGAGACTAACCGCTAATAAGAACGAAGTGAACTTATATAACATCAAGCCGGATGGATGTAGAGAATTTAGGCCACGGGATTTTGTTATTTTATTCAACAAATCGAGTCTTCCAAGACACATAATTTATCCATCAATGAAACTCATCAGGCGCGCACACACAAATACTTTTGTTTTCACCCCTTATCAGCTTTGCAAATGTTACGCAATCCTAATTAAAATGAATGAATGGAAGCAGAGCTGTTAATAGGGTGACAGATAGAACAGAATAAAATGATTTTAATTCCTTTTTGTGTGTGTGTGTGTGTGTGTGTGTGCGTCTCGAACGACTGGCGATAATTACGAGGGTGACTTAAACTCATAACTCTCTTGAAGAAGATTAATGTGGTACAAAATTGGAGTCTCGACTCAAAAATAGCAGGTGGTGGGGGACCCCCCCCCCCCCCCCCCCCCCCAGAAGCAAATATTTGAGTTAAAAAAAAAACGTACGCACTGAAAGAATATATATATATATTCAAAGATTTGCGCCACATTTTCACGATTTTTCAAAAATGGCAGACCTACAAGCTCGCAGTGCGGCACTCGGCGCCGCGCTACAAGCTTGTAGATCTGCCATTTTTCAACAGCTAAAGCTGCATAAACATAATTGCTTAAAACACCAAAAGGGGTTTCTCTCGCCCCCAAAATGGGTCCAGTAAGTTCCCAGGTGTGTCTGTACAGTATAAGTGAAGCGGTGGTGCCGTCGTGGAGAATGGGATGTGAAGAAGACAACTGAAAGGAAGAAAGATGGCCGACTTCTGTTCACCTTTTAAACCAGGACAGAAGCAGCAACCGTCGCCTTGTCTTCAGACGACGTGAAGGAACAGGAGGGGGGAAAAAAGGCCCTGCACGGGTGTGCTGATTGCAGGGTGGATACAGGTGCTCACTAATTGAGAATACAACAGTGATAGGCTATAAGGTCAATTTGCCCTCTGCCAGCCAACAGTTCTTAATTGAGGAGGTCAGCATGACCTCAGCTCAGTACTTGAGTATATTTGAGCTGGCCTTTTCCTCAACTTGAAAGAGGACAAGACGAGGTTATACGCGGAAGGATAAAGGAGATTATTATCTCTCTCTCTCTCTCTCTCTCAGTTTGAACACACGCACACTTTTCAATTCAATGGGCTTTATTGCCATGAGAAAAGATACATTAACATTGACAAGCGTGCACACGCACACACACACACGGTCTCCTGACTATATGCTCATTATGAGTGACACCTGCGCGTCATTCTCTTTCTCTCTCTCCTGGGTCTATTTTTTTAACCCATTCTGGGCGGGAACCCGTTTTGGTGTTTTAAAGCATTATGTTATACTTTAGCTATTGAAAAATAGCAGATCTACAAGCTCAGTGCCGTGCTATGAACTTGTAGGTCTGCTATCTTTTTTTTTAAATAGTGAAGATGTGCCACATATCTTTGAATATATTAAAGAGTGAACATTTTAACTCTTTGCTTCTGGGGGGGGGGGGGGGTCCCTGGAACAACATACCGGTATTCAGATGCGGGGGGGGCGGAGGCATATTATTACATAATGTTTGGGTGTTCTTGACATTGAGCACCACTGATACAGAAACATACGGTTTTTCAGAAACAATCATTTCTCAGCCCCGGCAGGGAGACAATGGAATTGTGGGGAGCCCTGAAGAAGACCGCATGACATCATCTGTATAGCCGAGCGGGTATCTGCCCAGACCCCCCCCCCCCCCCCCCCTCCTGCCTCATTAAACTAGTCCTACATACAGAACCCCCAGTATCGCTGCTGGTGGTGGTGGGGGTGGGGGTGGTGGGTCTTCATTTTGACTTGTTCATTTTGAGCGAGTAGTACACAATGAATGAAATGTTAGTTGTGCTTTCCAATGGTTAAAAAAACCCCATTTTGAACTGAGGCCGATTCTACAAATATACCTTTTTTTTTTTCTTTTCTTTTTTAAACCTCATTGTTTCTATGTCAGCGGTTCTCAAACATTTTCAATTTTTTGCAAAGATTTGAGTTAAAAAACGTTCGCTCTGAAATAATAAATATTCAAAGCTTTGCACTACATTTTCACTATTTCTTTTTAAATAGCAGGCTATTTTTCAATAGCTAAAGTATAACATAATGCTTTAAAACAGCAAAAAGGGGTTCCCCGCTCTGTCAGGAGATGAAAAAGCTCGGTTAGCTTAGTAGATATATTCTTGTCAAAACGTGTGACAGCAGTCTCAGTATGGAGTACAACCCATTGAGGTTCAGTACATACACATAACCAAGCTGGAAAACTGTCCCATTTTTAGAATCTGATCTCAGGTCAAAATGGGTTAAGATTCAAATGTATTCACGTCAAAAGCCCAAAAAAAGGACAGAACTTTGTTCCTCAGGGTCAAGCGTCAAGCGCTGATAAAGCTGTGAAGACAGAAGATTAACCAGCGCGACCAACGAGGTGGAACATTTGGAAAACGCCGTGCTTTATAGTTTAGGAGTGCATTTTCTTTAGATCATGCTTTCCTAGACGTGGCAGCAATGCCACCAATCAATTCAACACAGGAGGAGGGGCGGAGAAGCCGAGAAGGAGAGAGAGAGAGAATCTCCTGATTTGGAAGAAGTCATTGGAGACTTCAATCAATCAATTCAACAAATCTCTTGATTTGGAAATAAGTCGTTGGGAGACGATGGCATGGCGGAGCTATCAATCAGTTTCAACGCAGCAGGAGAGAAAAGGGGCGAGAGGGACACACACACACACAAGCTCATCTCATTCTTTTGGAAATGGCATTTGGAAGATTACGGTTTTGAAAGATACACATCTCCCACGATTCCTCTTTGAGCAATCTCTTGCATATACCGCACGTCTAAGTCCGTGGGGGAAAAAAGATTTCAGAAGCTCAGCGAATATTTCTTTTTCTAAATGTCTCCAAATATGTTACGGAGATTGAAGGGAGGGAGCCAGCCTGTTTTTTCAATTTGTCACTGACTGACTGACTGACTGACAGAGAGGAACAGAGCCCCCTATAGTTTGCTCAATTTATGCACCGTTATGTATTTATGGAAGTGGTTTCTTTATTTATATCCTTCATATTTAATACAATATTTAAATACATTTTTGATGACCAGCATTGGTTCCCTATGGGGACACAAGGGAGGCTATCTGTGTCTCCATATAGGGAACCATTGTGGGTCATCAAATTATTGGCTAATAGGAATAGGAATGCGGGGGAAAAAAGAAAAACAAACAGAATACCCCTGAATGGGGTGAGTAACTGTCGATAGAAAAAACAAGTTATTTGTTTGGGGTGAAGTATCCCTTTTAACCATGTATAACGACCTGTCCCATTATATTATTTTACACTGTGTGTATTAGACAGGCAGTTTTAATCTAACACATGCTATAAATGGAAGCATATACTGTATAGTACAAAGTGTGTAACAGGATCAAAAGAAGCTGAAAATAGACTTGAACGGAATGCAGAATTTAGAACAGGCATTTTAGAAATAGAACGGTTATATGTCTGCAGGCCATATATATACTCTGGGCCTGGAGGGAGGGAGGGGCGTGCGATCTCAGGAATTCTGGGATATGAAGTTTTTTGCAATGTGTGGAACTTCATTCGCTGGCCCACTTACATGTAGAGACAGAGAGAGAGAGAGAGAATGAACACCAATTATTGGCAACGCAACAGCCTCACATACTGTACAGGTGCCACGCACACACACACGCGCACACACACACACACACACACACACACACACACACACACACACACACACACACACACACACACACACACACACACACACACACACACACACACACACACACACACACACACACACACACACACACACACACACACACACACACACACACACACACACACACACACACACACACACACACACACACACACACACACACACACCCCTCAGCCCACTGACACTGAAACGCAGTCTCCTTGCCAGTCAGAGGTAGTTAATGATACTCGTATTGGGTTCACAGCTCCACAACATTCATCTTAACCTACTTTACAGCAATAATCTACATAAATACTCCCCAATCTCCAAGGAGAGAAGGGTTTGGCAGAAGACAAATTGCAGCCCCAGGGCAAAGAAAAAAGTGAGGTGTGTTGCGTGCGTGTGTGTGTGTGACTTTGACAGTGTGTGTGTGTGTACAGTACAGTACAGTACACGTATAGACGTGTACTGTACATGCGTCGCTTGGAGACGGGACTGATTTCTTTTAGCTCTGGCCTCCAGAGACTTGCAGGGGGGATCAAAGAGAAATCCAGTCAGTCCTGCTGCATGGCTGCAGCTTCTCTCTGGCATCGTTAAACGTAGATTACTCCCTGCTCGTTTAGGCTCGGGGGGCTATACGCGCCGACACAAATCACTCCGGCCGTCTACAAATTAGCGCCCCGGCGTCTCCCCTCCGGCTGCTTTGTCTTCACGACACGGTGAAGGTTAGATAAGAAGAGCCGAGCCGAGCTACAGGCTGCAGCAACACACTGCAGGTCCCACTGCAGCAGAGGAGAGGCCACACTGCTGCAGTCGTCTCCTCCTCCTCCTCCTCCCTTCCGGAGCTGCTGCGCCTCTCTCCTTCCTTTCCCCCCCTGTTTTCTTCACTTTCTTCAGCTATACTATAGTTCAGCACCGAGGACAGCTCCTCTGCTTCAGCTGTGGTTCAGTCTCACTGCTGCACAGGTGCCCCGCTAGTGCTGATACTGCTGCTGCTGCTGCTGCTACTGCTGCTACTATGCTGCTGCTACTGCTGCTACTGCTGCTACTATGCTGCTGCTACTGCTACTAGTGCTGCTACTACTGCTGCTACTACTACTGCTGCTGCTACTGCTGCTGCTACTACTGCTACTGCTACTGCTGCTGCTACTACTGCTGCTACTACTACTGCTACTGCTGCTACTGCTACTACTGCTGCTGCTGCTGCTACTACTGCTGCTGCTGCTGCTACTGCTGCTGCTACTACTACTGCTACTGCTGCTACTGCTGCTAGTGCTGCTAGTGGTAACTAGTGCGGTTGCTGCTGCTGCTGCTGCTACTACTACTGCTACTGCACGCATGTGCAGCATTTATAATTTTAACGAAATAAATCACAAAGCTTCTAAGGCAGGCCTCGGCGTCCGCGAGGTGAACCTCAAAAGAAGCCAAGGATGGATTTTTTCATACCGTTTAAAACAAAACAATATTGAGTGCCTGCATGGCTGGTCTCTTATATAACGTCACAGTGTCCAGAGTTCCAAGCGACTCTCTTGGAGACAACTGGCGGGTATAAGACAGGGGTTGGACGAAATTACCCCCCCCCCCACGGGCGTGTCTGTCTGTCTGTCTGTATGTGTGTGTGTGTGCGCGGTGCCTTGCTCTCCTGCACTCTATCCCATTTTGGGCGTGAAACCCTTTTTAGTGTTAGCATCATGTTATGCTTTAGCTATTGAAAAATACCAGATCTACAAGCTCGTAGCGCGCCACCGAGTGGCACGCTACGAGCTTGTGGGTCCGCTATTTTTGAAAAATTGAAGAACGACTGACACAGAAACACAGCTTTTTCAGAAAACTGTCAGGATGTATGGGAGATTTTTTTTTAGAATCTGATCTCAGGTCAGAATGGGCTATTCTTACAATCCCTCCCCTGCTGAGGCCCTCATACATCCGATCGCTCAGGCAGAACACATTTCATTACAAATACTGGCTTCATCTCAAAACACCACTCTCTCTATCTCTCTCTCTCTCTCTCTCTCCCTCTCTCTCTATCTCTCTCTCAGTTCCACTTTAGTTTTCTTGAAGCACAAAATGTAATGGTTTTAATGTTCGCTAGCTCCTGCTGTGAACAAGCCGTTAATCTTCGCTAGCTCCTGCTGTGAACACACCTGTTGAATAAAGACTAGATAACATTGTCACTTTCTTCTTGTTCCTCAACAAATATAAATCTGGTGTAAAAGAAAAACACTTGTGTTCCTCAGATGTGCTCAATGTACGTAGGACTGCAGGCAGCCTAAAATAAAGATCATTCCCACCACGTTTCGTGAAAATACCCCCAAATAGGTCCGTTCTCAAGTTGCTAAGACAGTTGTCGCACAGACACCGATTATACAAATGTAGGTCGGAAGGAGTGAACTGCCAGAGAAAATAATAATTAAACATGCTATTCCTTTTCCTGACATGACGACATCTCATCTCTGAATGCCTTATCCTGCTATTATAGTCTACAGCCCAATTCTGGATGGGAACCCTTTTTTGGTGTTTTAAGCATTATGTTATACTTTAGCTATTGGAAAATAGCAGATCTACAAGCATGTGGATCTGCTATTTTTGAATATATATATTCTTTCAGAGCAAATGTTTTTTTTAACTCAAATATTTTCTCCTGAGGGGGTTCCTGGAACAACATATTTTCAGATGGGGGTCGGCGGCCAAATACAGATAATTTTTGGGGGTCCTTGACATGACATATTGAGCACCACTGATACGGAAACATGAGGTACAGTATTTCAGACAGAGGCTGCATCTCTTCATGGCTTCATGGGTGGAGTCTAAAAAAAAAAAGCCTGATGTATGCTTATAGTTGTGTGCAGGTGTCGCACACCGAAAATAGTGGAAGCACGGCGGGTTGTGGGGCGCTATTTTCTGTGTGTGCGCGACACCAGCCATGCAACTACAGTATATGGATGAATGCAGGTGTGAAGTCAGTGGAGGCTAATAGCAGGTGCGCACGAGTGTTCATTTTTTAACACATTTTTTTATTTAGTCTTAGTCTTTTGAATAACACGCCATTTAGGCTTAGTCCTATTGAGTCTTCTGAAAAACCTTAGTCAACTTAGTCTTTAGTCTTAGTGCAATGTTATATTTAGTCTTAGTCTTATACCACACCATTTAGTCTTAGTCACACACACACACACACACACACACATCCCAAGGACATGGAACCGGTGGTGTTGTTTGATATTTCATACGGCTCTCTGTCCAATTCTAATTTGTCTTCTATTCCCTTTGCAACACACCGTGCCATTTCCAATCTAAACGTGCCGTGTTTCAGTATATTGTTCTGAAAACAACAACAACAACACACCGATGCCTCTTGAGTTTTGAAAAATAACATTATACTGGCGACACGACGACACATATGACTATATTCTTCTATACATATTATCCCCGTTTGCTTCGTCTGATTTATCGCCCTGTCCAAAAAAAGACTGACGAAACAAACACCGCTCTTTTTTGTCGCGCGTGGGTCTCTCTCAAAATGTTACAATAATACAACTGTTTTCGCCGCAGACACAAAGGGATTTCATGAAGTCGGTGTGTAGCGCACGACCGTGCGTGCGTGCGTGCGTGCGTGCTCGTGAAAGAAAAGTGGAGCAATGAGAGTGAGTGAGTGAGTGAGTGAGTGAGTGAGGGAGTGAGGGAGGGGGGGGGGGGAGGGGGGGTGTGGAGGCTAAAGCTATATACGAGGGTGGGGGTTTATAGGGACGATGGGGGGTGTTGCTGCTGCTGCTGCTGCTGCTAGACGAGTGCTTTGGGACCAGGCAGGCCAGGCAGTCGCGGGGTTAAGCCTCCATTACTCCACATAGCAGCAGCAGGGCGGCCAATAGCCTGCCATGCAGGGTTAGCCACTGTAACAAGTGGGACGATGGAGTGGAGTGGAGTAGAGAGAGAGAGAGAGAGGGGGGGGGGGGTGTCGGGTGAGACGAGGTGAGCCGCATGGACCAGCCAATCCCCTACTGCACGCGCACACACACACACACACACACACACGGATGTATAGGGCAAATCCCTCTACAGACATAAAGAAACAACCCTATACTCTCCAGGTTCAATATCCATCGTCCCGGATCGACCCTCGCCACGCCACCCCCCCCCCCCCATAACAACCTCATCTACCTCCACTGTACACACCAGACCCCCCCCCTCCCCTTAATGTCTCCCCCCGGGGTGGGGGATCTTGCGTGTCAGGGTCAGGGGCTGCAGTGTCTTATATACAGCATGGCTGGCTCCAGCTGTCAGGAGAAATGATAAGTCTGGGATTGATCTGTCTCACACCGTCTAGTGTGTACAGTATACTGTATATGTCTGCTGTCTGTCGGGGAGGGAGGAAACCTCATAACCGCATATCCAATGCGTGTTTTACTACTTTCCATTGGTTCAATATTTTTGAAACAACACACAGACGTAAAGGGGTGTTCAATATAGCACTGATTTATGCCACAAAAAAAATCTAAAACCTCAAAAATGTACCCCCCCCCCCCCCCCCCCAGACAGCAACGAATATGACATGTGTACATACAGTATGTCTTAGACCAAATTTGACTGAGGGACTGCCATTGGATTTTTTTTTTGTTTTCATGTCATGTGAAAGCAGGGAATCATAGCTTCAAATTGACATATTGGTCGTTCAGTTTGACCCACCATGCAGTTTTGGAGATATGGCTTAGACTTAGAGTAATGTCTTGCAGAAAACAGTGAGTTGAGGAAACAGGCTTGAAAGGTTCACTTCTGTGGTCTCTAACATTACACCTATAGCTACATGTTTAAGCATTTGATTTATATTTACATGTCGATTTCAGCACTGACACTTATTTCAGACATGCTCTAGTATGTGAAGAGTCATTAAAAAAAAAGAAGGTTTTTCTCCTCTGGTGAAAAGCTGGAATTTGCGCGATGGCAAGTCTCTCTGCAGTCAAATCCGGTCAATCATATATGTTATGATAAATTTAGATTTCCGGGGGCGTCAGCAATCATGACCGCGTCCACCACAGGTCTGACTCATTGGCGTTCATCAAGCGTCTCGCAGTCAAAAACAACACGTCGCTCATATTCCAACTGGAGTCAGTGAGTGACGCAAACAGACGCAAGTAGAAAACAGCTCACCGCCGCTCGGCGCAGCTCTATATTTGGTTACCGACATTAAAAAAAGAGGAGAAAAAACAACAAAGAAGCATGACGTCTGCGTCTTCATTCCTAACCATCCTCCGCGTTCCACACAAGCACCTATATATATATATATATATATATATATATATATACTCCACATGGTGAACAACACAACACAGCCTGTGGTGCTGTGCTGGCTGGCTGATAGTGAAAACGGAACGGAGCGTTGGCCATGCACGTTTCCTCTCTTTCAACACTCCAGGGGGGGGCAACGATCGATGGGTGAACGTGAAACACTATAGCTGGGAGCTACACACTGTCGGCTCCAGGTATAAAAACATAGCAGCCCCCCACATTAAGTGCATGTTTTCCCAACATGCACTTAATGTCAGCAGCATCCAAAAAACATGCAGCACGGTGCTCTACACATGGGGCTATAAATGATGACTGTTTATACTGTTGCAGTGACGTGAATAAAGGTTTTCAATGCAATGAGTTCCCAGGGATGCAGAGGGACGGTCTTTTTTTAAGCGCATTTTTTCGACCCGAGAACAATTCTACAAAATGTCTTCTAAAATCCTGTTTCTATATGCGTCAGTGGTTCTCAAGCGTTTTCATGTCAAGGATCCCCAGAAATGTATATGTAATTGGCCGCCGACCCCCCCCCCCGCCCCGTCTGAAAATATGTTGTTCCAGGGATCGTGCAGAAACTCATATTTGAGTTCAAAGTGTTAACGCTCTGAAAGAATATATGTTCAAAGATTTGTGCCACATTTTCACGGCTTTTCAAAAAATAGCAGACCTTACAAGCTCATAAGCCCGCCACTCGGTGGCGCGCTATGAGCTTGTAGATCTGCTATTTTTTTTCAACAGCTAAATCATAACAACGTTTTAAAAACACCTAAAAAGGGTTTTCCCCGCCCCCAAAAAATTGGTTAACGTTCGTGAAAAATAATGGTAATCTCACGGAGAGCATTAGTATAGAAATAGAATTTCTTGTTTCGTGTTTTTTTTTTGCCAGCTCGAGGCGGGCAAATGGATGGCTCATTCTGCTGCACAACTGACTGTAAACACATGCCAGAGCAAAGCATCTCATCTGGAATTAGATGGAATCCTCCTCAAAAAGAGGGGAAAAGGAAGCCCTTACAGCATGTTAAAAAAGCAACACACACCACCCACCAGAGGTCCAATTGGATACGGGTATAAAGGTCATTCATTGTTCCTCAGTTCAGACTAGGCTCTGTTAATGACTTCGCATCGCAGACCTCATGCCGTGAATGAGTCCCTCGAGGGATTTTTTTTAATAAAATCCCCTGCTGGCTCATATTTGGGGGGCCTATAGTGTATGAAAAGTGCTACATCTGTCTAGTGTGGAGATTATAAGACTACACAACAGTAACAAACAGCCCCCATCACAGATATGAAAAGGGGCTTAACGCCTGGGTATGAGAGTCCCATATCTAGAACGCATGAACATCTACAGTAGCTGGGGGGGGTGTGTGTGTGTGTGTGTGTGTGTGTGTGTGTGTGTGTGTGTGTGTGTGTGTGTGTGTGTGTGTGTGTGTGTGTACAGTCATAGCTACACCCAGAACCTTAGACAGAGTTGACAACCATGTATGGATGGAGCAGTGGAACAATTTAGAAAACATTTTAAACATTTTAAACCAATTTAGGCCTGACGTCAAAAAAAAAAAAGTCTTCTGAAAGAATATATATTCAAAGATTTGTGCCACATTTTCACGATTTTTCAAAAATAGCAGACCTATACAAGCGCTATGAGCTTGTAGATATTGTAGATAATATGCTATTTTTCAATAGCTGAAGTAAAAACATATAACGCTTAGTTGAAACACCGAAAGGGGTTCCCCGCCCCAGAATGGGTTAACGATTTAGAATGTGTCACTGTGGTTTAACCCATTTTGGGCCGGGAACCCATTTTGGTGTTAGCGTCATGTCGTGCTTTAGCTATTGAAAAACAGCAGATCTACAAGCTCATAGCGCGCCACCGAGTGGCGCGGTACGAGCTTGTAGGTCTGCTATTTTTGAAAAATTGAACAGCGACTGACATAGAAGACATTTTTTTAGAATCTCATCTCAGGTCAGAATGGAAAACTGTCAGGATGTAGAAGACAATTTTAGAATCTGATCTCAGGTCAGAATGTAAAACTGTCAGGATGTAGAAGACAATTTTTGAATCTGATCTCAGGTCAGAATGTAAAACTGTCCGGATGTAGAAGACATTTTTCAGAATCTGATCTCAGGTCAGAATGGGTTAAGTAACCTGTTATATAACCCATGAACTGAAGATCGAGAAAACTCCCCAGAATCTCTCCCGGAATGCGAGGACTTGCAGCAGGGATATGTTGTATACTATACCGTATATACTAGCAAACACACGTGTTGGCACAATCACTTTGGCTCTGTTGTCAGGCTCTGTAGCACCGCAGAGTAAAATCAATGGCAGGCTATTGACCTCTGTTGGAGGTCCGGCTCTAGGCGTGAATGATCCCATGGGATCCAACCGGGCCGCACCGTGGAAGTCCGGCATGTGTGTGATGAGGAGGGGTTTATAATCACACTATATATACACACCGTGCCTGCTTCAATCGAGTGCACCGAAATGCATTCGATTCATTAAACACATTTAAACTCAACAACAGGGACCAAAATAAATAAATTGGTAGAAGTTCAAGGGCCGGACTGTGTTTCAACACACGGGCACACCTCGGTCAAATATAGCAAAACAGTAAATGCATTTAAAACTGAAAATGCATTATTATTATTATTATTATTATTATTAAGCTCAGTTTTCTGTTCTATATGATCCTCACAAAGCAGGACTTGTAGTATTATAGGCGGTTCCGTGCAACATATACCAGATATAGGCCAGTTCTAATACTAATTAAATATCATCCCGCGGGCCAAAGATAATTCATTCACGGAGCCTGATTTGGCCCCCCGGGCGCCTTGAGTTTGACATATATGGTCTACAACATTATACCAAAACAACAACAGGTCTGCTCAAGAGGTGGCGCGACAATGACAGGGTCTCCTCCTGCGACAACGCAAGCGTAAAAATAAAGCTAAACCGAATCCAGGTCGCGGCGGGCGTGTGCACGTAACGAGCACACACACCCGCGACAAATTCACGGGACCGCGCTGACGTAAAATATACACTTGCGTTGTCGCAAACCGCGACATTCTCAGAGCTAAAAACGTTGAAAGTGAACTCTAGGCGCGTTTTATCGCTCCCCCGTTTTGCAAGGTTTTTTCACAAATACACTTTACACACACCCACCATCTGATTGTATCGTATACTTTGTAAATAATTTATATAAACAACAAAAAAGCACTGTGACTAACGCGGAAACCTTTCAGGATCCTCCAGAGAATCGGTGACCCTCTCCAGACTATAGGTCACTGATTTCCAATCCAATCTGACGTGGCTCTGTTAACCACCTATACACCATATAAGTTTGAGATATTATTATTATTATTATTATTAAGAACGCCACCAGAATGATCTGTATTTGGCCGCGGACCTCCATCTGAAAATATGTTGTTGCAAAGATTCAAGTTAAAAAAAACATTTGCTCTGAAAGAATATATGTTCAAAGATTTGCACCACATTTTCAAAAAAAATAAAAAAAAAATAGCAGATCTACAAGCTCGTAGCGCGGAGGGCGATAACCAAACGCATTCATCTTATTATTATTATTATTATTCATCCGACTTTAAACGTGCGTGCTTTGATTCACTCAGCGCCCCGACGACGGCTGCACAGTTTAACACAGAAATAAACCGGGAACGGTTCCGTGTCACAATCATTTTAAATCACCGTAACCGTGTTTTATATATACTTTGGCTATAATAGAGCACCGAAGTCTGACGTCAATATCGGTATGTAGAGGGAGCAAATGGACTGTGTTTGGAAAATAAACATGTCACCCCGGCCGTTTCACTGAATATGGATTATGAAGAATCAACTGACTGCAGAGAAAAACGCTATATTGTTACTGCTGCTGTATCAGTTACATTCCTCCATTTTCGCTATAGAAACAGACTGTATCATATATGAGTGACTGACTGTCACAAACGATACAGAGACACCTCCCTGACAATAACGCAGATACTGCTTGTATGTTTTTGGACCACAATGCTTATATGAAACGATTTTAAGATGAGCCCATGTTATTCTCCATCGAGAAATTACACTTCAGTGAACCAGGGAACGAGCGAGTGACGCCAGGACTTCGGCACTCTATTAAAAGACAAATACATGTTACTCATCAGCGCTTCGCCTCTGCTAATTTAACATTCCCATTCCCCGGGAAAACAACATATATTGAGATAAGGGGCCTGTGTCCTTGACATGAAAAAGCTTTTGAGTTTTTCAGAAAACAGTTTTGACATTTGTATAGAATCGGCCTCAGGGTTTATCCGAGTTATTTTTCTCAATTCAGACATATCACAGAGGTCTTCTAAAATCCTGCACAGTTTTCTGAAATATCTCTGTTTCTATATTCAGTGGCGCTCAATATTTCATGTCGAGGACCCCCGCAAAATTATAATGTAATGGGCTATGAGCTTGTAGATCTGCTATTTTTCAATATAGCTAAAAGTATAACGTATAATGCTTAAAAACACCCCATAGTTCACTTCGACAGTAGAAACCGTAGCAACCAAAGTTCAGAAGGAGACACAACGGTATAGACCTTTATTACTCCCGTGGGAAATTCAGTTTCAGCTCCGACGAGCTGATGGCTGCTCAGGGGCACTCTGGAGGGGAGGGAGGGAGGGGGGGGGGGGGGTAATGTCTGCTGCTCAGGGCCGTGTATGCCCTATGTGCAGTGGTGAAAGTAACTAAGTACTTTTACTTACTGTACTTAAGTACATTTTGATGCCGATACTTTTGTACTTTTACTCAAGTACAGTACATTTTCAATTCCGTACTTTTACTAGATCTACAAGCTCATAGCTTGTAGATCTGCACAAGCTCATAGCTTGTAGATCTACACAAGCTACGAGCTTGTAGAGCTGCAATTGTTGAAAAGTCGTGAAAATGTGCCGCAAATCTTTGAATATATCTTCTTTCAGAGCGAACGTTTTTAACTCAAATCTTTGTTTCTGGGGGGGGGGGGGTCCCTGGAACTACATATTTTCAGATGGGGGTCTGCGGCCAAATACAGACAATTCTGGGGGTCCTTGACATGAAAAAGGTTGAGCACCCACTGACATATAGAAACATTGTTTTTTTCAGAAAACCTTTTTTCTAGAAGCCTTTTTTTAATCGACCTATATATGGGTTAAATTGAACGAAAAGGTATTTATGGCAAGTGTGGATGTGGGGGAGCTGCATGTGAGACAGATAGTGGGTGTGGGTAGTGGGATAGTGGGGTCCACAGAGTGCTTAGCGTTAGCGATGTGGCTAACCCAGGAGGAGGAGGAGGAGGGGCCTCCGTGGCCCTATAGACGGTGGTATATATCTGATCGATGGTTTAATGAAACTTTTATCGCGCCACCGCCACTCTGTCAGCGCGGGGTTAACGTCACTTTGCTCTCTTAATAGCTGCTCCTAAATCACCGCCAAAACACAGTGACTGGGACCACGGGGGCACTATTATACGTTACACGCATTCACATAGACAATAAAACACACGTGCGCGCACGCGCGCACACACACACACACACACACACACACACACACACACACACACACACACATGATGGAATCATAACATATACATTAAAGCTTGAATGAATATTATGAACTATAGATAAAGTGCCCCTCGGAGGGACACAGGTCTACCACCAGAGGGCAGGTCAGGTTTGTGGCCTCCTGGTGGCGCTATATAATAATAATAGTAAAAAAGTATTTGTAATGGTTTGAGCACAAATCACCGCTCCGATATAAACCAGTCCATGTTGTCATGTCTGTCTGGCTGCTATAAAGAACCGATGACATCACAAGTATAGCACCTTAACACTTGGTCCGTTGTGAGACCCCCGTGTACATAAAAACCCACGTAAAAAAAAGTAGAATTTCATGTTGTATAGGACCTTTAAATGTCACCGGAAATACTCTTTTCCGATGAGAAATGTCAACCCTGGAGTGGTGTCGGATGGATGGGGTTGGTTGACGATAGACGGCGTATATAGATGCGCCACCATCCCTCCATCGCTATCGTATACGTTTGAACGTCATTGCAATTACTTCTATAGCTATCAGAAGAGGGAGACACGACATGTGACCAAATTTGACTGAGGGACTGCCATTGGATGTTTTTAGAATTTTCGTTTTTTTTTCCATGTCATGTGGAAGCAGGGAATCATAGCTTCAAATTGACATACTGGTTGTTCAGTTTGACCCACCGGTTTTGGAGATATGGCTTAAGGAGTAATGTCTTGCAGAGAAACGGCGAGTTGAGAAAACAGGCTTGAAAGGTTCACTTCTGTGGTCTCTAACATTACACCTATAGCTACATGTCTAAGCATTTATTTCATATTTACATGTCTTCTGTGGTCTCTATAACATTACACCTATAGCTACATGTTTAAGCATTTATTTCATATTTACATGTCTTCTGTGGTCTCTATAACATTACACCTATAGCTACATGTTTAAGCATTTATTTCATATTTACATGTCGGTTCCAGCTCTGACACTTATTTCAGACATGCTCTATAGTATGTGACGAGTCTGCCTGTGCTATCAAGTCATAAAAAATATATACAAAAAAAAAAATCTCCTCTGGTGAAAAGCTGGAATTTGAGCGATAGCAAGGCTCTCATTCAAATCTGGTCACATTATGTATGGACAGAACTGTATAGCTTTGACCTAATAAGACAGGTTGACAGACATGTAAATGGTAATGTACACAACATAAATTGTCATCCGTCAGGCCTAATTTTGCGGGCCAAGCTGCCAGCGTGCGTACAGTGTAATGCATCGTTTACAGTATAGGCTCCCATCACTGCCCCGAATGAAAGACAGAAATCCTATTATGTCCGTCTTGCGTGACGTCTTGTGCTTCCTGTCAGAATATATACGCGCTGTTCCAAACGCCACTACAGCCGGCCTATTGTTAGCGCAGAGAGCGTCTCTGACAGATACACACACACACAAATACACATGCCTTAACCCATTCTGACCTGAGATCAGATTCTAAAAATGTCTTCTACATCCTGACAGTTTTCCATTCTGACCCGAGATCAGATTCTAAAAATGTCTTCTATGTCAGTCGATTTTTCAAAAATATCAGATCTACAAGCTCGTAGCGCGCCACCGAGTGGCGCGCATTTTTTCAATAGCTAAAGCACGACATGATGCTATAAACACCAAAATGGGTTCCCGACCAAAATGGGATAAAGATCCTCGCAAACATCCACCCCATACATACATAGTACTATGCAGTACTGTACATGACATGCACATCAAAATACAAACATAAGTGATATTCTTAAGATATATAATTGTGAATGCTATATGCTGTATGGCAATTGTATTGTGAACGTACAGGATCCATAATGTAGATATTTATAAACGGCATATGAATTTGTTCACGGCCCGACATATTTACATTTTGACTATCCATGAAAAACAAACCCATGGACTTGTTTAATATCGCGTCGAATAAGAACTGTGTTCCAAAAGAACAATCAAACGAGCACCTCGGTTTGACTCGTATGAATACGAAGAGACCTTTCGCCCAGAAACAAACCGTATCAAATATGAGTGACTGACTTTATCGTAAAACGATACAGAGCAACCTCCCTGACAATTAGTGCTAATTGGATAATCTGTTTCTTTTTTTGGACCACAATTCTTTCACGAGACGATTCTAAGGTGACCCGATGTTATTCTCCGTAGAAAGATTACTTCTGTGGCCTATAGAGCGCCGCAGTGACGTCAGAGCCAGACCCAGAAGTAAAAATCCCATTCACCTGGACCATAGGGAATTCTCGTATCAGCCATAATATCGTAACAATTCCATGTACACTTACCATTGTGGTCGTGGTTGTAAAATGGTTCTATATGCTCCTGTAGAAACCCCAAGCATGCATGCTATCACTCTAGTTTTAGTAAAAACGATCTTTATGCGCGACCTCACGGAGAAGTACTTCATTACCCAGAATGCTAAAGTCCAAACATCCGGTGATGTCGACGTCTGTGATTGGTGGAGGTTGCGGTTTCCGTGGAAATCGTTACTGCCCCCTGTTGACCCGCCATATTAGAACACTAGTATTCTAATACCGTTTACAGGTACATGTGCAGGTACAATGATTTCTTTATCGAATATGTTACGGTATTTTAAAAATGAAGAAAAGAGTGTCCGCCGCGGTGAAAACCACTATGAGTCTGGCCATGTCCTGGCATGTTCTTTTTCACAAGGCCAGCTTATTGGCTCTGTAAGAGCCAGTATGAAGAACAAGACATACAAAGTTATGGTGAGTTCAGAATTAGTAACTAACGTTTATCTCTCTACGTCTACATAAATCAAACTGACTCAAACAATTCATGTTATAGTGGGAATTACAAATTAATTAACGAATTAATAAACAGCAGGGGAGAACACAAGTACCAGCCAGAAGTAACAACATTATTTATGATGACTGATGTTAAAATACAGTAGTGTACAGCAGGAGATCTCTCACACACACACACACACACACACACACACACACACACACACACATTAATATTTTAATGGCCATGCAGTGGTGCATGTACTCAATTTGTTTTAGTAAAAAGTACTAAAAAAGTATCAATATTGCAATGTAGAAATACTCTGTTAAGTACAGTCAAGGTAATCAGAAGTTACTTGTAGTACTCATTGTGCAGAATGTCATGTTTCACAAGTTATTATATGTATACAATTTATCACAAAACAATGAGACATGTTGTAAGCTTGTAGATTGGCTATAAGTGTATATTTTGTAATAATAACCTAAATCTATAAAGTAACTAACTGCCTGGTAACTAAGGTTTTCAATTAATTGTAGTCGAGTAACACAAAATACATTATACATTATTTAAATCATGAGGTACCTTTGGATTTATATAAAATGTAATGATTAGGTAAGAACATATGCTATCCATTACATTGAAGCTGTGATTGTTATTTTTGTTATCAAGTATCAAACATTGAAGCTGTGATATCATCGTATACGTCTCGTCCATAATGTGAACGCCGACTTGTTCTTCGGGAAAGTGTGGAAACGGCAAATATTGACCCCAGGCCGGTGGTTGCAGTCGGGAACAAAGCACTGCACCATACTTATGTTATGGTACAAAAGAACAGATAAACTTTTTAATGTAGACTAGAAACTATAATCAAAGAACAAACACTACACGACTGACGACTCCAGTGCACAACGCGGGCAATTTCTCATTCCAGCCTTCCAGGAAGTGAACGTCAGTCGCAATGCTTCATGGGAGTGTAGTTTCAGCATTTTGGACAAAAAGTATGTACACAGTGTTGTACCCTGTCCCTTTTTTATTCTTTCTGATTATTTATTCGGTGCAAAAAATTTAGTTTATTGTCATGATTTCTCACGACTCGAGTTGGCTTTGTACGAGCCTTAAAAGGTCTTTAAATAAATACGGACTGAATTGGCTATGACTGAAATGAATGGTAAGTTACTTCCTGGGCCGTTCGTCCGTTCTGAGAGGGGGAGGGACTGCGACGCTCTATAGGGGATGAACGAGTGACCTTAGGACTTTCCCACCATAGCCATCAGTCATGGTGACATTTGCACATTGTACAGACGTTGGGAGGCCAGGAGGCCTCAGAAAGATATTGAATAAAGTCCAATTTAACCCAATAAACCAAAGTCGTGTTGCACTACATATAGGCGCATTCCATTATACTCTTCCTTTCACCTACGCCAGAGACACAAATTATTGTGTCAGGTTTCCATAGCGTTGTGTATTTTGTTATAGAGTTTTTCCGATACTGGTATCGGTTACTCTGAGCCGATACCACCCTCAAGTACTCGTACTCGGTATACTCAGAACCGGCCCCCGATATACTTTGACACCGAGTACCAAAAACATTCAATTGACACTATAGGCTGAACGAATGCAACGGGAGCAAAGTCTGACCCCAAACACTGCAGCAAATCACCAAAAACAGCCGATCTCAACAAGCATAAATGGCATGACAATGAAATGAAATTCTAGAATAGGGGGTAAAATAAGTGGTTACTCAACAAAAATAACAAGTACTCGTATCGGTACTCTGTATCGGCTAGTACAAAAAAGTACTTTTACTCGTACTCTGTCTGAAAAAAAGTTTAGTTATGTAAGGGATAATATATGGCTAGGTGGTCATTGTCGGGAGATAATTCACCGACAGGGAGTTTAACACAAAACACACACACACACACACACACACACACACACAGTATTCCTTAAGTGTCGTGCCGCATGGCTGCTTCTGGCCAGCTGCAGGGCTGCAGCACTGTCGGAAAATAAGGAAGTCAAGTGAGTTGGGATCAAATAGAAATCCATTTCCAGGTTTTACTAAGTTTAGTTCTCGCTCGAATGTTTTCAAAAACATTTTCGAGAGCAATGTTTATAGGTTGCAAATGGCATTGCATGTCACTAGTGTGTGTGTGTGTGTGTGTGTGTGTGTGTGTGTGTGTGTGTGTGTGTGTGTGTGTGTTTACTTGGCACCAGCTGGTGCCCTGAGGGTTTGATTAGGTCATTATCCAGAAATAACAGAGCGCTGAATTCAGCGATTGAACCAATCAAGAATCAAGCAAAATTCAACCAAAGCCACGTAATAAAATAATAAAGGTTTATCCCATTCTGGGCCGGGAACCCGTTTCGGTGTTATAGCATTATATTTTGCTTTAGCTATTGAAAAAATAGCAGATCTACAAGCTCATAGCGCGCCTCCGAGTGGCGCGCTAAGAGCTTGTGTAGGTCTGCTATTTTTTGAAAAATCGAAGAACGACTGACACAAGTAAACCTATAGGAGTCTTAACCCATTTTGACAGATTCTAAAAATGTCTTCTACATCCTGACAGTTTTCTGAAAAAGCCACGTTTCTATGTCAGCCGTGCTTCGATTTTTCACAAAATAGCAGACCTACACAAGCTCTTAGCGCGCCACTCGGTGGCGCGCTAAGAGCTTGTGTAGGTCTGCTATTTTGTGAAAAAGCTAAGAGCTTGTAGATCGGCTATTTTTAAAAAGCTAAAGCATAACATAATGCTATAACACCAAAAGGGGTAATTCCCGCCCCAAAATGGGCTATAGTCTACAGTGAAAAGGTGCAGGGTGTCATTCAAAGTAGACAACAAATAACTGTGATTGTGTTTGAGCGTGCGCATACATAGCGTGCCTTGCCTTTTGTGAGCATAATTACATGCATGTTTTCCTTTGCACCTGATGATGGAACTGTTGTGGCGTTATATAGCCATGTCCTTGGTGTCACAACGGCCCCCAACAATGGAATTATAATAAGCCTTATAGGGCTTATTGTGTTTTTTATCCTCAGTGATATTGTGTGTAGATAGTTGTTGTTGTTGTTGTCAGGGAAGTGCTGATGTGCTCTTTTTCCTTTTTACCACCAAATGAATTCATTCACTCGTTCATTCATTCATTCATTCATTCATTCAACAGAGAAAGAGAGAGAGAGAGAGAGAGAGAGAGAGAGAGAGAACGCAGAGCAGCAAAGCATTTTTAGCGTGGCTCCTCTCCCAGGTGTGGAAATCAATCCAAACAACAGCGGTAACTTAATCACAGAACGGCTTTTCAAAGTCCCCCGCCCCCCCCCCACACCCATTGTTGGGCAGAGGAGACAGTGGGCCAATTAAGCCCCCCCCCCCCTCCTCGAAGAATGCATGCGCGAGCATGGATGGGGGGCACTCCTCTGGGCTGGCTAATTGCTTGATTGATTGCTAATTGAAAGAGGGAGGGACGTCCCAGCTGACACACACGGACTTGCAATTACATACATATCAACACATAGCAGCACACAGCATTATATACACCTATAGCCTCTGGCATGCAGGCCAGGCTAATAATAATTAGCACCGTGAGATATTATTAGTCTGGAAATCTCTGTGTGGAGGAACCTGATTGGTCCCTCACTACTTCGTCGGAGGGGGTGACGTCCAATCACGCAAAGTAACAGTATACAAACCAGCCCCCCCACACACACACAAACACACACACACACACACACAGACAGAAGCATTGACAGCCACTCAAAAAATGGCATCTGACATCTGGGATGCAATTATGTCACTCTCTCACCCTCGGAATGTTTTGTTAGTATAATGTCGATGAGGAGACCAGTATGAAGCTACACAGTGCTATAGCTGGTATGCTAACTGTATTTGCCTCCTTATAATTAAAGCTGCTATAAGCAATAATAATATGTCAACATTTTAATGACCTTTTTGGGGTTTTGTTTTGGTATTCAGACAGCCAGCAATGGGTAGAACGCTCCCAGAAAAAGATGTAGTCTCTGTGACACATATAGGGGGCCGCGATCTGCATTCAAAGATGTTCCTATAGAAGCTTTGTCATTGGTCTACTTTCTGATTGGTTATAGTCATTGTGACCGGGGTTTTTGATTGGCTGGGTGGGTGGGTGCCTGCCTGCCTGGCAGGGTATATGAGCACGAAAACAGCATGGTTGTTTTTCACCACCTGTGCGCAACCTAACACACACACACACACACACACACACACACACACACACACACACACAAACACAAACACACACGCACATATTAACTGTATACTAGTTTAAAATTCCAGTTTATTTTCGCTAGCTTTTACAGTTATAATAATGTATTCTTCTGTTTTCTATACATGAATAATATAACCGCACATTATAACCATATATAAAATGAAATGGGAGTTAACCCATTCTGGACAGGAACCCCTTTTGGTTGTTTTATAACTAAGCATTATGTTATACTTTAAGCTATTGAAAAATAGCAGATCTACAAGCTCGTAGCGCGCCACCGAGTGGCGCGCTACGAGCTTGTAGGTCTGCTATTTTTGAAAAATATGCGGCACAAATCAGGCTTAAAAACGCTGCAATTTCTAAAAAAAAATGCCAAAAACATGACTCCTATAACGTGGTTGAAGTATGGGACTCATAAAATGACCCTGGGACTCATTCTAAAAAAGACCATCCCTGGCATATCCCCGGGACTCATTATACATAGAAAACCTATTTCCATCACTGCCTCTATTGCAATGTGCATTCTTTCAGCACTCAGAGATCTCTCTCTCTCTCTCTCTCCCCCCTCCCCTCTCTGTTTGGGGCTCTCTGACACCGTTTACAGAAAACGTATGGTACGTCATTGTGTGGACGTTCAACGTAATTATCGTCTCCGTTATTATTATTATAGCTATGGGGGTGCTGCAGACAGAGCAGACGACAGTAGTACTGTCTGCACCGTGGTGGGGGGAGGGGAGGGTGAGCTATAGTATACTGTAGCAAGTCTGAGCGCTAAACCACTATCCCGGCCTAGCCTTAATCTGCCTCTAATCCATGCCGTCTAGCGGGGAGGAGACAGTCATGGAGTGAAGAGGGGGTCGACCCAGATTAGTTCCCGACAAAACAGAGGTTTTATAATAGGGGTATAAGGCCATCAGGGAAGGGGAAAAGGAAGGATCAACTTAATGCCATGGCGTTCAGAGAAGCTGTGTATGAGTGAAGAACAGGTTGAACGGAGAGAGGAAAGGAAAAGGAAAGGTACTATGTTTAACCAGGGTATAACTGGACTATAAGCTCAAGAACTTGTTTATACAGCCAGGCCCTGCTCATAGAACATTTCATGGTAGGGGTTCAATCAATGCCTTGTCCAAGGGCACTTCAGCGGGTGGTAATTTTAACGTGCCGGTCCGAGGATACGAACTATAGCGACCTTCCGATAATATCAAGACCGCTCCGCAAACCGTTCGGGCCACCGCTGCCTCTAGAGCTATATGGGTGATACGACTCCTATACGTTCATATCGACGGTGGAACCAATTCAATGATTATTATGGATTCATATTCGTCGTGTGTTTGTCCCCGACTGGCATCATTCATTCAACCTCCATGTTTTATGTATACTGTATTACTGTACATCTCCTTTTACCGAAATCCGACCCATCTACAGTAGATAATATAATCCTGGTCAAACTGGAGGCACAGAGAGAGAAAAAGAGAGGACAAAAAGATTGACCGTATAATGAACCAAACCCAAAAATGGACCCTCACAGATCTATCACTCTGTCAAGAGTGTATACAAATGGAGCCGACTGGACACTTTCTGGTCCACTTGGTTCCATTAGTTTATGTACACACTTCCAGATTAAAACACTGAATGATTTTTAGTGCAGACGTGGCCTGCGTGATTATAGGGAAGCCGTATCAAGTGGGGGGGGGTCTTATGGCCTAATCTAATGCTTATCAAGCTGGATGTACAGTATAAGTGGGGGGGTGGGTCACCCAGGAGTCCTCTGGGTGGATTATTCCCCAGGGGGTCCTCAGCTATAAATCAGTTTATAAAAAAGCATCACAAATGTAGGTTTATCACCCGGGTTATACTTGACATTTTGACAACAAATACACGACAACATACGAATTGGACAAGGTTTGAGAATCACTGGTCTGTGGGAGTTGCTGCTGCATGGTGAGATCCAACATGGCTGCCTGTCAGTAATGTCTGTTTGATATAGAGCTCTCTGCAGTGTCGAGTGTAGGGGGGGGGGGGGGGGCGTTTGTGGAGAAAGCCGAGGTGTGCGCCCCCCCCCAGTAAAAAGTAAAAGTGTTTATTATAGCTTGGTAATGGAGAAGGGTCCGCGGGGGCGTGGCGTGTGACAGGGGGGGGGGGGGGGGGTGGGGGGGGGAGGGGTCATGACCCTCATTAGGCAACCTGCCAGATGGCTCAACACCATACAGTAAGTGCGTGCGTGCATGCGTGCGTGCGTGCGTGCGTGCGTGCGTGCGTGCGTGCGTGCGTGCGTGCGTGCGTGCGTGCGTGCGTGCGTGCGTGCGTGCGTGCGTGCGTGCGTGCGTGCGTGCGTGCGTGCGTGCGTGCGTGCATGCGTGCGTGCATCATCAGCTTGTGTACAGTATGATCATGACACGAACACTCACATCAGAATCCAAACAACACAAGGTGACACAACTTAAGTTAATATATAAACATTATGACGGGAGCATCCTAGGCATGCTTCAATTAAAGATTAGCCCTGCTCTATATTAAAGAAAATAATTCTTATCAACTAGTCAACTATAGTACCAACAAGGTCGACTAGTGGATATACTAGTCGACTATAGTTGCTTAATGCCCTAACTGCTATACTGTACTGTACTGTACTGTACTGTACTATTCTCTCTCTCTCTCTCTCTCTCTCTCTCTCTCTCAACACCTTGCAGACACGCACGCCCCTTCCCCCGTCCGGAAAGTATTCAATAATATAGGATGCTATAATGGGAGTAATCTCATCTGCGCGCCACAGAAGTGAGTTCCATGTGTTGTTGTGTGTTCTACACTGCATGTGGCGGAATGGACGTAGAGAGGAGAGGAGAGGAGAGGAGAGGAGAGGAGAGGAGAGGAGAGGAGAGGAGAGCCTGAAACCATTCTAAACACATACAGCCACGTAGAGGGGAGGTGAGACCCACCTCCTCTGGAGAGAGGAGAGGAGAGGAGAGGAGAGGAGAGGAGAGGAGAGGAGAGGAGAGGAGAGCCTGAACCATTCTAAACACATACAGCCACGTAGAGGGGAGGTGAGACCCACCTCCTCTGGAGAGAGGAGAGGAGAGGAGAGGAGAGCCCTGAACCCATTCTAAACACATACAGCCACGTAGAGGGGAGGCGAGACCCACCTCCTCTGGAGAGAGGAGAGGAGAGGAGAGGAGAGGAGAGGAGAGGAGAGGAGAGCCCTGAACCCATTCTAAACACATACAGCCACGTAGAGGGGAGGCGAGACCCACCTCCTCTGGAGAGAGGAGAGGAGAGGAGAGGAGAGGAGAGGAGAGGAGAGGAGAGGAGAGGAGAGAGGAGAGCCCTGAACCCATTCTAAACACATACAGCCACGTAGAGGGGAGGCGAGACCCACCTCCTCTGGAGAGAGGAGAGGAGAGGAGAGGAGAGGAGAGGAGAGGAGAGGAGAGGAGAGCCCTGAACCCATTCTAAAAATATACAGCACAGTTCTGCTGTGACTCATACAGCAGCTCTTCAACTCTGGACACTGGCCAATTCTCTCTCTCTCTCTCTCTCTCTCTCTCTCTCTCTCTGGCAGACAAAGACTACATAGCAAGCAAGAGTGGAGAGAGGGAGAGAGAGAGAGAGAGAGAGAGAGCGGGTGAGATGGAAGCAGGTTGGCGGGGCAGAGAGAGAGAGAGAGAGAGAGAGACAGAGAGAGGGATTTAGAGTGAGACACACTAGTGAATGAAAGGCTGCAAGAGAGGGGGGAAGGGAGGACGAGAGAGAGAGAGAGAGAGAGAGAGAGAGAGAGAGGCACACATGGAGCTACACACTGTATGTTGGCAATAGCAGAGAGCAGAGAGGAGAGATGGCAGTGAAGAGAAGACAAGAGAAGATAGCAGCCAGTGAAATAATGGGCCAGTAGGCTGCATGCACTGCACTATACACTGCCCGAGGGCCTATCCACTAGCACCGACGATGATGATGATGATGATGTAATCATCTGTAATTGGTCCCCGTTATCCATTAGGGGCCCTGATTGGCAGCGCGACATGGCCAATTAAGGTTGGCCAGAATGTGACAATGACACCGCCGGCTCATAATAGTTCTATCATCCACTAATCGCCGCTGAACCACAACAAGACGTATATAACACTCTGACCCCACCGTGAAGACCACTGTGATGTGTGTGTGTGTGTGTGTGTGTGTGTGTGTGTGTGTGTGTGTGTGTGTGTGTGTGTGTGTGTGTGTGTGTGTGCAGGGTTATTACTTTATCTCTATACTCGTCCACCGCTAACGTGGCTGTGTAGCAATAGTTAGCATCTTTAAGAAGCTATACTGAAAACGCATTTGTATAGAGCGTCGCAAGTCCCTCCCCCTTTCAGAACGACGAGTGGCCCAGGAAATGAAATGCAATGCATTTATCCCGCATAGGATTTTATTTAAGTACTTATTTAAAGACGGTTACGCCGCGGACAAAGCCAACTCGGACCGTGACAAATCATGACAATGAACACAATGTTTTGGGCCGATCAAATAATTTATAAGAAGAAAAGCAAAACAAATAGTGTTGTCTCCTGCCTTTATTTTCTTCTTTCTAATGATTTGATCGGCCCAAAACATTGTGTTCATTGTCATGATTTGTCACGATCCGAGTTGGCTTTGTCCGCGGCGTAACCGTCTTTAAATAAATACTTAAAGAAAATCCTATATGGGAGAAATGCATTGCATTTCATTTCCTGGGCCACTCGTCATTCTGAAAGGGGGCGGGACTGCGACGCTCTATACCGCAAACATTTTGGGCTTGCTCCAGTGATTTCTATATGTACTGTTCCATCTTATCTATTTAGATACTGTAATGTCTTTGCTATGCTCCGTTTCTGATTTCATTGTTGGTTTATTTTTTTGATTGAGATGTCCTTGTTTTATTCCTTTTATTTTATTGTACACAGCACCTTGTAACAACTGTTTTGAAATGCGCTCTATAATAAAATAATATTAAAAAAACATCCTGACAGTTTTCTGAAAAAGCTATATGTTTCTGTGTCAGTCGTTCTTCGATTTTTCAAAAATAGCAGACCTCATAGAGCGCCACTCGGTGGCGCGCTATGAGGTCTGCTTGTAGATCTGCTTGTAGATCTGCTATTTTTAAATAGCTAAAGCATAACGTAATGCTATAACACCAAAATGGGTTCCCCGCCTGCTAAAAGCAATAATATGTCAACATTTGAATGACCCTTTTTGAGTGCTGCAACCACTCCAAGGACCAGCAATGGCCGTGTTCACCCACCTATGTGTTCGCCTATGTGACGTTAACCCACCTATGTGACTATGAGCACCAGTATGACTATTAGTACCAGTAGGGGGCGCTGTTGTGCCAGAAACAGAGAGAGAGATAGTGCTGCACTGTTGCCTGCTAATGAGAGAGTGAGAGAGGTTTTGAGTACCATACATAATAAAAATAAAAAATAATACATTGGGCGAAATAAAAGTTTTAGCCTATTTATTATGCTTTAAACTAAATGTGTTGAGATGAATGAATTAACATGTATTGAAACGTTGCAATATATTCCGTTGTTGCCGACACTGACACTATTGCATGGTCCCACTGGTACAAAGTGAAAGTGACTTGCCGTTTTAAATAAGGAACGGCGCTGTATAAATTAAAGTTTACTTACACTTTACACTAGGCCTGTCAAAAAAAATCGATTCGAGTTAGAATCGCGATTCTAATGCCGTCCGATTCAGAATCGATTCTCATTTTCCAAAAATCGGGGAAAAAAAAAAAAAAAAAAAAATGTACCTGTGCATGCAATGCATTATGGCCTGGGTTTCTGCATAGTGCATTTACTACCAGCTAAGCTAAGCCTGCCAATTGTATTTATTTTACACCTGTTTTAATACTAATGTATTGTTCTGGTATTGAGTGAGAAGAGATTTTGTAACTTTTGTACTGGTTCAAATTTGTGCAAGCTAAATCAATGAGACATGTTCTTACTCTTGGATTTAACCTTTGTGTGTTTAAATCATTCAGTTGATAAAACCTTTACAATTATACAAGCTTTTTACTAAATGTACTCTGCTTTCATGCCAGAAGACTCCAGTCTTCTGGCATGAAAGCAGAGTACATTTAGTAAAAAAAAAAATACTTTAGTAAAATTAGTAAAATTCTATTTAATTGTTTTTAATTAAAAAAAAACTGCTTTAGAATCGGAAAAAATCTTTTTTGAATCGAGAATCGGAAAAATCGAAAAGATCGTTTTTGAATCGAATCGTCACCCCAAGAATCGGAATCGAATCGAATCGTGGGACACCTAAAGATTTGCAGCCCTACTTTACACCCATTTAGGCCTGAGGCCGATTAAAAAAAACACCTCTAAAACCTGACCTAAGTTTTCTGGAAAAACTTCAAATATTTATATAGCAGCATCAAAAAAAAATTACATTTTTGAATACTGTACTGTACAGAACCCCAAAATGGGTTCCTGAGTCATTGTGTCAAGCGATAGGACAAGGAGACAAACTGCTGTAACCCCGGTAGGTAAACTGCCGGTTTCCCCATGGTCTCCCAAAGTCTCGTATAAATCACAACAAGGCCTGCTTTCTTTGGACAGACAGACAGACAGACATGCACGGTGGTAAGTGGACGAAACCATTCGACGTCGCAACAATTTAACTTCTCCTTTCTTCATTTCTCTTTTTTGAATCCAAAATGGGAGCTCATGGCAGTGACATATACGTCAGTTACCAACTGTTCTGTGCAGTGCAATGTCATACTATAAACAAACTCCATTTCAGTAGTTCCAACAGATTCCAGGGGCGTGCACACATAAACATCAAAGGGGGCTCCAGCCCCTGCCCTTTTAACCCGTCTGTAAAACACTTGCCCTCTCCAGACCAACGATTGCCAGCATTTACTATAGTGAAAGAGATGAAAATGCCACTCCTTTGAGTCCTTTCCATGCCATATATACCGGAAAAGGCAGCAATCAGGAGAATGGCTTTTTTTCCCCCCGAAGTCTCCTGAACTTTGAACACAGCATTTTCGCGTTGAACTAATTGGTTTCGAAATCCATGTCGTTTACACACACCTGCATCTCCACTATAGCTATAAAGAGTGCTGGGTTGCTGATCTACAAGCTCACAACGTGTCGCAGCGCGACGCGTTGTGAGCTTGTAGATCTGCTATTTTCGTTGGGTTTTACACGACATCAACACAACATACTGTGGTGGTTCTGAAAGTGGTGTCCGGGGGGGAGGGGTCCTTGTTGGAGTCCCAGGGGTGACCTGAGGTCCATTCTACAAATGCCTTCTAAATCCTGACGGTGATCTTGAAAACAAGGACCCCCAAAAATATATCTATTTGGCCGCCGACCCCCCCCCCCCCATCTGAAAACATGTTGTTCCAGGGACCCCCTCGCAGAAGAGTTAAAAAATGTTCGCTCTGAAAGAAAATACATTCAAAGATTTGCGCCACATTTACACGATTTAAAAACAAATAGCAGACCTAGAGATCTGCTATTTTTCAATAGCTAACATAATGCTTAAAACACCAAAAGGGGGTTCCCTCCCTGAATGGGTTAATACAGCATTACAGCGTCACACAATCATTCAACCATACTTTAATCCACATTTAATATCTTGGGCTATTAAAAGATATACAAGCTTCGGGCAGCGCCGCAGGTATACATCTGCAATATTTTTTTAATCTCGTGAAAGTATTGGAAAAATATGGTGATTTTTATTTGAACCCTGGGACAGAATACTTTCATATGGGGGCTCAGCTGCAAAACACACGTTGATTTTGGGGGGTCTTTGACACGTGAGAAGGTTTGAGAACCATCGACATACAGTAAGTACAGTATGACTAGCAGAGCATGCAGTATAGTGACAACATGATATACTGATATATACATATGAGTGTCATGCAAAAGTAGCAGAAATTGCCAATCCACAAGCTCACAACGAGCGTGTATAGATTGAGATCACAGTGAGCTGCTATTTTGGCTATAGAGAGAGAGAGACAGAGAGAGAGAGAGAGAGAGAGAGAGAGAGAGAGAGAGAGAGAGAGAGACAGAGACAGAGACAGAGACAGAGACAGAGACAGAGACAGAGACAGAGAGACAGAGACAGAGACAGAGAGAGAGAGACTGCATCAGTTGTGTAGTGTGCGTTACTCCTCGTCCTCGACTAAATGGAAACTACATGGGAACTAATCTACGGTGACTAAAACTAAGACTAAATGTATTGACAATTCCGTCGAACAAATAGAAACTAGACTAAAACGTTAGGAGGGGACTATAGTGGAGATCCAGTATAAGTCATTTTACACTTGACTGCATGCTGAAAATAGCCCATCTGCAAGCTTGAGTGAGCTTGTAGATCTGCTCTTTTCTCAGCAAGCGCAAAAACAGCCATTGCGACGGCATCAAGGCCAGACAACTGTAGATTTAGTAGACTACAATCTTATGATATTTAGTCGACTAAAAACCAGACCAACACTAAAACATTCCAGGTCCACTAAAATGTGACTAAAACTAAATGAAAACTCCTGCAACTACATATCCCAGCACTGCAATAAACCACCGTGTTCTTCTGTATATGCGTCCTTCCTTCTCAGATTGAGGTGGGGGGGGGGGGGGGGGGTGGGGGGGGGGGCCGCACATGCATCGCCCACCCCTATATACAGTGATAACAACCCCACCATTTCAAAAGACATTTATTGGTGTTAAAGAATACGGAATGGAAATTGAATTTTTTCCTGAACACGTCGTGAGATTTATTTATACGGGACTCAATGATGATTCAATCTGCCACTGGTAACGAATTATGCCTTTTGAATGTCCTGCTGATTTGTCGCTTAAATGTGTGCGTGTATACGTGTGTGTGTGTGTGTGTGTGTGTGTGTCTGTGTGTGTGTGTGTGTGTGTGTGTGTGTGTGTGTGTGTGTGTGTGTGTGTGTGTGTGTGTGTGTGTGTGTGTGTGTGTGTGTGTGTGTGTGTCTGTGTGTGTGTGTGTGTGTGTGCATTTCTAAAGAGCTGCTTGCTTGGGTTCTGTGGTAAATGCTGAGTGTTTGTTTTATCTATCTGTACCTTGAGGATCTATCTTGGATAGAGAGTTTGCTGTAAATCTCCCTCTGCGTTCCTCTGGTAAGCGCACGCACACACACACACACACACACACACACACTCTCTCTCTCTCTGGTGGTAACCATAGCTACACAATGTAATCCAGAACGAGTTCCACAAATAATGCATTACGACGAGGCCCGTTCGCCCTCTCTCCGACGTGACAAACGCCAGAGAATAAATGCCACTTATATTGTCTGCGTGCGTGCGTCACGTGCGTGCGTGCGGCGCACGCTGCAGAGAGGCTGCAGCCATAGCCTCTGCTGTATTGCAGCACCGCAGCCTATATATATACACAGTATACAGTAATACAGTAACAGTACCTCCTGACAGCACACTGCAGGGTGCAGAGGCACAGCACTCCCTAGGAGCACTGCACCACAGGACACATAGACACACACATACACACACACAGTCACACACACACACAGTCACACACACACACAGTCACACACACAGTCACACGTGCCCCTGACTCTCGTAATGATCTAAGTGGACGTGCAAGGGCATGTATGTTACCAGGTGTGGAAGGCGCAGTTCCATTATGAAGATGTATTGTGCCATTTACAGTATGACCCGCACCTATATATATATCCCCACCCCTCCACACACACACACACACACACACACACACCCCCTGGCCTGGGGCCACAGCGGTGTATACCTGCCGTGTGGCTCTATATACCAGTAGAGTGAGTTTAATGGCCGCTTCTCACGCCTCAACCCGCAACCCGCCGCCCCCCCCCCTTAATCTGATTATGCCACATGATTGGACGTCGGTGTCCCGGGGGCGGGGGAGGGGCTCCCAGCCCCCCAATCCCATCCCATCCTCCGCACATGCTGCTGCTGCTGCTGCTGCTAACGGGCCATCTGCGAGGGCGCCTATGCTCATGGCAGGCAGGGGTCCTGACAGAACCCCCCCCCCCCCCCCCCCAAACCCGCCGCCATCCATCTGTGAGGCCAGGCTATGATACGTCTATACTGTACATACGTTATGAGGCCGTTATTATTATTATGCCTATAACTGGGGCTCCTTGTTCTACTGTATATACCCCACATGGTAACTGGGAACCGCTTCACACGGGTGTGCCTTTTTTCATGTCATATGAAAGCAGGGAATCATATTATATAGCAAAAAATAATGATGTACTGGTTAATTAGATTGAGTGAATCTTGCAACTATATACAGCTTAAGATAAAACTCTTGTAGAGACAAAACGCTATTTGCATGACTTTGGGCTATATCGTTCAGAAATCTCTGTGAATGCTCTTCTTTTGTCTGCATGATCTTTGAAAGTGTTCATCATATGTAGCTCTTCTAAAAGAAAAAGGACTATACAGAGACATTGGAGATGGAGCCACATGGAGGGCGGATGAGGGAGGGAAGAGGGTTTGGGAAAAATGGGGGAAAAAAAATCTTGGAAATTGCTCTTGTGTCATGTGTGAAAATGCTATCTATAATGTATTGCTCTTTCCAAATAAAACAAATATTATTAAAAAAATAAATAAAGTGTTCATCACTGCTGAAACTAGTGCCCCCCCAGGAGCAAGGAGTTGCACATTGGTGACCCTTTGATGTGGTTATAGGGTTTAACCCATTTAGGCCCACGACGTCGAAATAAATAAATAAAAAAGTCTTCTGAATTCTGACCGTTTTCTGAAATGCCTCATGTTTCTGTATCAGTGTGGTGCTCAATAATTCAGTGAAGGACTCCAAAAATGATATGTAATTATGGCCACCGATTCCCCCCCCCCCCCCCCCCATCTGAAAATATGTTATTCCAGGAACCCCCTCAGAAGCAAAAGATTCAAGTTAAAAAACGTTGGCTCTGAAAGAGCTAGTATTTTTCAATGGCTAAATTATAACACAATCAAAACACCAAAAGGGGTTCCCGCCCAGAATGGGCTTAAACGAGAAGTCCAGAATGATTTCCGTCCAGTCTTTCAGTTACGAGCTCGTTAAGCGGGGGTCTCCGTCTCGTTTGCTGAACGCTTCCCGCAGCTGTGTTAAATCTTTATCCCTTTATTTGTCCACCGTGCCACGTTAAACACTTTGCCCATTGTTTGTGCATATTGTGGGTATGGTTGTGCGTGTGTGTGGTTGTGTGTAAGGTTGTGTGTGTGGTTTTGTATGTGGTTGTGTGTGTGGTTGTGTGTGTGGTTTTGTATGTCGTTGTGTGTATGGTTTTGTATGTGGTTGTGTGGTTGCGTGTGTGGTTGTGTGTGTGGTTGTGTGTGTGGTTGTGTGTGTGGTTGTGTGTGTGGTTTTGTATGTGGTTTTGTATGTGGTTGTGTGTATGGTTGTGTGTGTGGTTGTGTGGTTGCGTGTGTGGTTGTGTGTGTGGTTTTGTGTGTGGTTGTGTGTATGGTTTTGTATGTGGTTGTGTGTATGGTTGTGTGTGTGGTTGCGTGTGTGGTTGTGTGTGTGGTTGTGGGTATGGTTGTGTGTGTGTGTGACACTCAAGGACAAAATACTAATTAGTCGTTAAGCTGTACAGCCTGTTTGGGTCTGGCTGCGCTACCAGCGCTTATTGGTAATGATGATCAGCTGAATGCTAACAGACTGCTAATGTTTTGCACTGAACGCACAATACCAGGAAAACAACACAACAGCCGCAAAAAAGCACATATCTAAATACAAACAATGGCATACATTTGATACGATGGAAACGGGATGCCGTTCTTTTATGTACCACCAGGTACTTCAATGCATTCTTTAACTGCAAATACTCACCGTCAGGGAACACATTTTGGACAAATATGCTTGCGCACCATCCTTGCCACAAATTGGACATTTTTGGATTGTACATAACTCAAAGTCGTTATAGTTCCTAACGTCCTATATAATATGAATATTAGATATTTATCCAACCTCAGTAACCCAGGGAAGGTGCAATTCCAAATTGTATTGTGTTCTATATTCTATGTCATATAGTCAATCGCCATTTACAACACACATGTTGTTTTTGATGTATTATGTACTAATATATAAGTAGTACCGTACATGTATGATAACGTTTTACTTAAAAAGTTCTCAAACTCTTTGAATCTTGAAACTGAATGCCAGTGGTTCCCAAACTGTTCGTGTCAAGGACCCCCAAATCAACATGTTTTAGGCCACAGACCCCCCCCCCACAGTACAGTACAGTACAGTACAGTACAGTACAGTACAGTACAGTACAGTACAGTACAGTACAGTACAGTACAGTACAGTACAGTACAGTACAGTGCAATGCAGAGGACTACAGTACAGAGGAGTATACAGTCTACTATTCCCGCTAGATTGCCACATTTACGACATCCAAGCAACTTGGTATATAGAAACATTGCCACTTGCCATGCTTGCCTTTAGACGGAAATAAAAACAAGCAAAAACAAACAATAGGGCCATTCAGCCAGGTTGCCAAGTTTGCACTTTCCAAGCAACTGGATATATGAAAACATCATGGTTGCCATGTTTGCTTTTCCAAGTAAAAAAAAAACAAAACAAAAAAAACTGTATCGAGCATCGCCCTTCCGCTATTGCCTTCTTCCCATTTGCGACGCGTGGCGCTAGGATGAGCGGGCCGAAGGTCCGCAAATTCTAGTAATAATAATACAGAAATGGACATTCAGCTCGTTTTCCAATTCCAGTCACGTAATTGTCAAAGGAATGAACCCATTCCTTAATTACCATGTCAAGTTTTTTTTAGATAAGAAGCGCGAATGAGGAGTTTGTTCATCCCAGCGCTATGCTACGGTACAGGGAAAAGGACTCCAGATCAGAGGAAGAAAGAGGTAGGTGTAGAGGTTGTCCTTCAAATGTTAATTTCCCCCTTGCCTCACTCACTCTTCATGGGCAGCTGAAAATGCTGACTCAGGGGAAAAGTCAAGATTGCTTTTTGGAATGGGATGAGTTGGGGGAGACAGAGAGTGTGTGTGTGGGGGGGGAGGGGGAGAGGGAGAGAATGAGGAGGAGGGGGGATTTATGCTCAATTTCATTAAGTTTTTGGCTGAGGGATGAGGCCCGCAGCACCATAAGAAGCTTATCTGGAAGCCATAATAATAATAATAACCCATTGCCGTTTGACTACCAGCCATCGATTGAGGCATTAGATGTTGAATAATTATGTCTGCCTGTAAAGTGGGTATAGAACAACCACACCTGCCAGCGAGGGAGCAATTAGGACACGGTAATGGACAATGCCGCCTGGTAAGCTCAGAGTATATAGGACCCCACATACTCGGGGCTGTGTGGTACTACATAGCCTACTACTACTACTACTACTACTACTACTACTACTACTACCAGCTGAAGGCCGGTATGGAAACTGGTACTGCAGCCCGAGTGAAGACAAAACTACAGCGAACTGGTGTGTGGTCAGCAGAGCGCGTAATGGGAGGCGAGCTCCGGCCACCACTACAGTTAATTACCTGCAAATGAAAGACATGATTATACGATACTAGACGTGCACTTAAATGGTCACTTTACTTTTCCTCCTCTGCCCAAAACCAATGCACTTAACCCATTCTGAACGGGAACCCATTTTGGTGTTAGCATCATGTCGTGCTTTAGCTATTGAAAAACAGCAGATCTACAAGCTCATAGCGCGCCACCGAGTGGCGCGCTACGAGCTTGTAGGTCTGCTATTTTTGAAAAATCAAAAAAAATCTGATCTCAAGTCAGAATGGGTTAATCAGACCAGTGTGTGTCCAGTGGAAACCTGGTATGAATCTGATCTCAGGTCAGAATGGGTTAAGAAAACAGTCATGTAGGCATTGCATACTGGCGTGTGCTCCCCCGCCCACATTTGACTCTAACTATAAGAAATAGACCTATACATTTGACTTCAAAAGGAAACTCAAGGCCGGCGATAATCAGAAAGGAAATTATATTTAAATGAGGTTCTTATTATATTTTCGGACTGACAAATCTTTTTCTCTTTGTTTCTTTTAATTTTACCGTTATAAATGTAATGTCATTTTTGCCTGGACCCCCCCCCCCCCCCAGGAGGAGGAATAGTCTCCACTACGTAGACTAATGGGGATACTTAAAGGTATATTCAGTGATTCAGTTTCGTTTTTGGCTGTGGGACCTAAGCCTTCGTCCAATCAGGATAGAGAGTCAAAAAACGAAACCTAAGGTTTTTTGACCCCCAGGGGTTAACTGGGGACAGGGAGGAACTGCTTATATGGTCAGCACACTCTATAGTAGAGAGGATTATCACAACAAAACAAAAAAATAAGTGATATTTGAATTAAGTGAAATCACTGAATATACCTTTAATAAACTAAACTAAACTAAACTACCACGCTCCAGGAACTGTACAAGGCACCTGGCAACAACCTGTTCAAAAAGCTATGCAAACAACCTGCTTTTATGGAAATAACAAACAAAAAAAACGAGCTTGCACAAACACTTATTTCACCCACTGTTTTGACACCTGTAAACCTGTGATGTGCGACAATACAGTATATTCAGATTCTATAACCACATGGAAAACAGTAGCCATGTAAAGGTCTGAGCGATTATCGCCGTCATCGGTATAGAAATAGTGACACATTTTTGGGTACAATATATCTTGCCCTTAACCCCTTATATCCCTAAACTTATTTGCCATTTTTTTTACTATTTTAAAACATTTTTAAATAGTACAAATAGCCCATCTACAAGCTCACTACGTGTGTCAATGTAGATTGGCTATAGTTGATTACATACATCAATACATGTATTGTATTGTGAACAAGTGTACGGATATAGCTGTGAATATGAGTGAGAGAAGTATTATGACTCTTGGTTAATTGAATCTCACTTCCAGCATTCTCAGCACAACCGAGCAGTAAATCAAATCAAATCAGAGCAGTTAGACGTGATCGACATATAGCCTTTGTTCTTCTGGAAAAAATGCTTTTTCTCTGTGTTTTCTCTTGCGTCATTCATTCATTTAACACTTCTGAGAGAGGCCCCTGTGTTTCCAGGACGCTTTCATCCTCGCTAATGCCAGCGGTAATGAACCTTGTATGTGCACCGTATGGGAAAGACTGCAAACGCACACACACGCACGCACACACACACACACACACACACACACACACACAGTGTCCTATGGTTAAGTAAGTAAGGGCATTTTATCAGGTATCTGGAAACGTTCGTTACCAAGAAATGTCTTCACCAATAAAAGGTCTCTGATAAACATGTACAAAAAGTTTGAAATTCAACTCCCGTGGGAAACTTTGATGAGATGAATTTCAAACTTGTGTAAAACGTGTGTAAGAGAGACAACCGGAGGAGGAAAGGAGAGCGAGGAGGAATATAAGTCTGTATCACACACACATGCTGAACATACAGTATATACCTCTAACAAACTAGACCCCAGAACAGGCCAGCTATAGCATTCTTACGGTTACCATGGAAACCAACTCCTCAGTATGAGAGGAGGGTTACATAGCAGGGGGGGGGGGGTGTACACAAAAAAAAAGAGAGAGAATGCCATCCACGCAAGCTATAATTTATCTTAAACCTCCGCTGTATGAAGGAGAGGAGAGGAGAGGAGAGGAGAGGAGAGGAGAGGAGAGGAGAGGAGGGGAGGGGAGGGGAGGGGAGAGGAGAGGAGAGGAGCCAACGGCTACGTAGCACGCACCATGCAGACCTCTCCACTCACAGAGGAACGAAATAATAATAATAATAAACAACTATGCTGCTGCGCTGAACACATTATATCCACAGCTCACACCCAATACAGTGCAAAAAAGTGAAAGCCTGTGCAGTGTGTGTGTGTGTGTGTGTGTGTGTGTGTGTGTGTGTGTGTACCCTGCACATACTGAAGAAGAGACATGTACACACACACACACGCGCGCCCATGACCACCAAATACTGTACATACAGTGTGCCCCTGCACAAACACAAGCAAAAACCTAAATCATACACACGCAAGCGCTCGCACACACACACACACACACACACACACACAGGGAGTGCTGTTACCACCTGCAACCTGCTGATAATGAGGCTGTATTGGTGGAACCTGGAGTCAGCCATCTGGGCAGGGATTCTGCCCCTCCCCCCCTCTGCTACACTGAGCCCCCCCACGCATAACACACACACACACACACACACGCATAAGACACACACACACACACACACACACACACTCTCTCTATTGGGGTCCAGGGACCACACAGTATTTAGGATGCTCGTCGTCAATAACATGACACTCTCATTATAGCACCACAGGGACACACACACACACACACACACACACACACACACAGGAGGATATGGGAAAGATGAAAGGATGATGTCATCCTGTGAGAGGCAGAGAGAGAGAGAGAGAGAGTGTGTGTGTGTTACTGTTAACCTCCATAGGACATCAGCCTATATACTGTATACACAGTCGTGGCTGTCATCCACCTTGGGTAAAATGTATCTATGCTTTATGCTTTACAGTAACATGTAAACACAAAAGGTATGTCCGGTAGTTTTTTTAGTATACTAAAAGCATTTAGACCTGAGAACCCATTTTTCCCCGGGAATTATCTGTATATTTGGTCGCCGACCCCCATCTGAAAATATGTTTTTTTTTCTCCAAAAACGCTCTGAAAGAATAATAAATTCAAAGACGTGCGCTCCATTTTCACGATTTCTCTAAAAATAGCAGACCTATATATATATATACAAGCTCGTATAAGCGCGGCACCAGTGCTTGTAGATCTTGTAGATGCTTGTATAGATCTGATATTTTTCCAATAGTAAAAAACACATAAAACACGTGTTACATAATGCTTTAAAAAACACCAAAAAGGGGTTCCCGACGTTGCTACTTTGCTGCTTGCACGACGACGACCAATGAGACCAGATTCTGGGTTCCATCCATGCAAGCAAAGCAAAAGCAGCAACAAAGGGCAACCACCACCACCACCACCACCACCAAGCGCACGTCAGCAAGCAGCAGAACACCAACGCAACAGCCCTGACGAATGCAACGCTTGCATCAGGAGGACCGTCGGTGGGGAAGCCGAGGAGAGGACGGAGGACGAGAGGCAGAGGGAGGGCATGGGAGAAAACACGGAGAAAGAAAAGGAGGGATTATGAAAGGTTTGGCGGGCCGCGGAAGGAGGAGGAGGAGGAGGGCAAGAAAAAGAAAGATTTACGTCCATTGTCGTCAGTGGCCGGGGAGGGAGGGGGAGGGAGGGAGGGGGGGGGGAGGGGGGCAGGGACGTGCACCATAGAGTATATATGAATAGAGAAGGCACCCAGAGGAAACCCTGAGGCGAAATGGACATAGTGGCCGAATGAAGGTATTGCAGCCTGGCCCCCCAAACACATGCATGAACGCGCTGGTCCGTTGTTGACTATATCATTGTGCAACGTTCACGACGGCAGCACGCTCGTTCGCGATCGTGCAACGTTCAACGGCGGCAGCGCGTTCATGTGTTTGGGGCCCAATCCATCCCATAGAATGCACTCTGTTCCTATACACACGGAAAGGAGGAGTGAAATCGCCTCATGCGCTTTTGAGCAACTTAATGCAAGTGTGGATGGGAGGAGAACTCGGGATCTGCTATTTTCGTACGAAAGTGCCCTCTTTTACAGGGGACACTCTGTGCACACGCCCTGTACATTGACAGGGGGGTCCTCCTCATGTCACTGTTTGGCAGACACTCTGAGAGAGAGCACTGACAATGAATGGGATCCTGCATGATGGGAAGCCTCCGATATGTAGGGAAGATACAGAAATAAACATCGCTGTTCACTCAGTTCACGTTCATCCTAGAAACAGTCCGGACTATTCCGTCGACTATAATAAAACTAAGACGAAAAATGTTTCGCCTTTCGACTACCTTTTCTCCAACCGACGAAAGCTAAATGAAAACTACGCTATACGACGACTGAAACTAAGATACTGAATTTCGTCAACAAATAAAAACTAGACTAAAATCGTATAGGAAGGGACTATAGTGGACGAGAGATCCACTATATAACTCATTTTAGTTGCATGCTGAAAATAGCCCGATCTACAAGCGTGTGGGCTTGTATAGATGGGCTGTTTTCAGCAAGTCATTCAAGGCCCGCCGAAATACATTCTGTCCGACACTAAATCAACTGTAGATTTAGTCGCCAAAAACATCTCATGACATTTAGTCGACTAAAACTGGACTAAAACATTCCAGGGGTGACTAAAATGTGACTAAATGCATCCGTCCGCCCACAGGAAGAGTACGGGAGGATGAATTGCGTCGTCGACGAGGGAGGGAGGTTCTAACCCATTCTGACCTGAGATCAGATTCTAAAAAATGTCTTCTACATCCTGACAGTTTCCCATTCTGACCTGAGATCAGATTCTAAAAAATGTCTTCTACATCCTGACAGTTTCCCATTCTGACCTGAGATCAGATTCTAAAAAATGTCTTCTACATCCTGACAGTTTCCCATTCTGACCTGAGATCAGATT
>NC_137862.1:51814711-51837211 GCF_963924005.1 Protomyctophum bolini | reverse complement strand
CAGTCCCCAATCCCTCGTGTTCTTCTCCTCCTCCGTCGTCCGTGGTCTTACTTACAACAACCCCTCAACCCTCAAAGAAGTGCCTTTTTGAATGTGCTGAACATCATGGTGTTCTTTGCGTCCGTCCAGCCCGACGTGGAGGAGAGGAGAGGAGAGGCGCACAGCAGCAGGGAGGCAGCCCGTCGGGCCAAAATCTGATGGGACAGCATTTACTGCTGATCTGACTGACGCTCCTCCAACCAACACCAGCCCACCGATACACAGGCGCATGGGGTACTTTTTTTTGCCTTACACAGTGAGTTCGGCTGGCCACTGCAATTATGTTAAAGGCACGGTTTTCTCTGTCTCTGCTGAGGCACGCACGCGATCACGGCATCACGCACGCACCGTGATACACGTCACACGCACGCGCGCACACGCACAGAGAGATAAATAGAGTAGACAGTCATATGTACTTCAAATAGTAAATAAATACCTTTTGTAAAGCAGCCTCGATCGGTCCATCCCTGATTCCCTGTTCCGTACGTGCCAGATACAAAAGAAATCACACCCGTGTGAAGTGAAGGGCGATCTTATCATCTTACAACATGATGATGTTGTGAAACGAACACTGAGACAATAAAACAAACAGGCTTGAAAGGTTCACTTCTGTGGACTCTAACATTACACCTACCTAGCTACATGTTTAAGCATTTATTTCATATTGTCGATTTCAGCTCTGACACTTATTTCAGACATGCTCCAGTATGTGAAAAGTCTGCCTGTGCTATTAACCCATTTTGGGGGGAAAAAAAGTTTTTCTAGTATTAAAGTGAATGAATAAAGCAGAGAAAACATTTACGTGAGATTTTCATTGTGGCTACGCATGTAGGATGAGGTAAAAGAATGAAAGGGTCTGGAAATGATATTTGAGGATCGTTTTCATGAAAGTCATATAGCCAAGTCAACCCCTTTTTTTATTTAATTAGAATTATTGCCCCCAGGAAGGAATTTTGTTCATTCCTAGACCCAGATTGCAATAGGAACACAACATATTTTATTCCCCCATACTAATAATAGGGGCAGCATGATGTAAGTGTTTGAAACGAAGTTGTAATATTTTACTGTCTTTGGGGACATTTTGAGGGTGATTGTGTTGTTGATGATGATGATGATGATATTGATGACAGGCTCAGTTTATGTATTCATGATTTGCTACCACAAATGAAACAACGTAATGTAATGTAATAATGACATTTTATACAGATCTTTATACAGCATGGACATAAGTGGCGGCGAAAACACAATCCTCAGCCCAGGCCTTTGGCCAACATGAATCACACATGAATCTCAATCTACGTTTAGGTTTATTTATTTAGCACATAGTATAAAAAAATTGACGATACATACATACAAAGAGCAAAAATACAATGCAAGGAAAGGAAGAAGCCAGCTGGCTATCTACCCCCCCCCCCCCCCCCCCCCCCCCCCCCAAGGTATTTCCATGGCAAACAAGGAGAAACAAATCAATTGATGCTGCAACTATACCCCTAGTACAAAAATGATTAGCAATTAAGGACAATGTCCAATATACACCGAGCTGACATATCATGATGATTACAGAGTATGTTGGGAGACTCAAACAATCCCGTCATAATATAGGCTGTCATTTGGTGCTGATCAGTCCAGCAGTTTGCACAAATTGCTCCAGACATAGAGACAGATATAATTACAGATATACGCACGCATGCACGCATGCAGTGACGCACGCACGCACCACGCACTGACATGCATAACCCGTCCCCTGCATTGTAATATTCTCCCTCTTACACAGTCAGACATAGAGGGATAGCTGCTGTGGACACCCCCTGCACCCGTGTCCCATTCAAAGTTTAAATTGGTTTGGTTGTGAACGATATAGTGTGTGCTCCAAAAGAAAGCCATTATTGGCATGACCTCTGCTGAAGAGCAGCGATCCACCGAAATAATAACTTTATAGTATAGCACCTTTCTATAGGCATGAGCCACAAAGTGCATGCGCAGGAATAATAACAAGAAAATTCACAAAACAATAGAAAAAATAAGGAAAGTAACATGATCTATCATAATGAACGTAATGAACAAGAAATAACCAAACGTCAAGCAAATCAAGATAACACAACATAAAGTATATAGAAAGGCAGGGGGAAACAAAAAACGGTTATTTAAAGGAATGCTTTTTGGAACAAATGGGTTTTTAATAGGGATTTAAAACGTGTAAGGGAGTCAGTGAGGCGAATTATTTCTGGAAGCTCATTCCATGAGCTTATATAGGTGCTCGGATGGCGAAGGCCCGATCACCCTTTGTGACGTGGTTCGCAGTACGAACCTTTAGGAGCCCCTTGCCTTCAGACCTCAGGCTGCGAGGAGGGTCGTGAGGGGGCAAGAGCTCTGTGATATAGCTAGGGGCAAGACCTCTTTGAGTTCCATATTACTAGAAGCTATATAGGGGCAAGACCTCTTTGAGTTCCATATTACTAGAAGCTAGGGGAAAGACCTCTTTGAGTTCCATATTACTAGAAGCTAGGGGCAAGACCTCTTTGAGTTCCATATTACTAGAAGCTAGGGGCAAGACCTCTTTGAGTTCCATATTACTAGAAGCTATAGGGGCAAGACCTCTTTGAGTTCCATATTACTATAAGCTAGGGGCAAGACCTCTTTGAGTTCCATATTACTAGAAGCTATATAGGGGCAAGACCTCTTTGAGTTCCATATTACTAGAAGCTAGGGGAAAGACCTCTTTGAGTTCCATATTACTAGAAGCTAGGGGCAAGACCTCTTTGAGTTCCATATTACTAGAAGCTAGGGGCAAGACCTCTTTGAGTTCCATATTACTAGAAGCTATATAGGGGCAAGACCTCTTTGAGTTCCATATTACTAGAAGCTAGGGGAAAGACCTCTTTGAGTTCCATATTACTAGAAGCTAGGGGCAAGACCTCTTTGAGTTCCATATTACTAGAAGCTAGGGGCAAGACCTCTTTGAGTTCCATATTACTAGAAGCTATAGGGGCAAGACCTCTTTGAGTTCCATATTACTATAAGCTAGGGGCAAGACCTCTTTGAGTTCCATATTACTATAGAAGCTAGGGGCAAGACCTCTTTGAGTTCCATATTACTAGAAGCTATGGGCAAGACCTCTTTGAGTTCCATATTACTAGAAGCTATAGGGGCAAGACCTCTTTGAGTTCCATATTACTATAAGCTAGGGGCAAGACCTCTTTGAGTTCCATATTACTAGAAGCTATATAGGGGCAAGACCTCTTTGAGTTCCATATTACTATAGAAGCTAGGGGCAAGACCTCTTTGAGTTCCATATTACTAGAAGCTATATAGGGGCAAGACCTCTTTGAGTTCCATATTACTAGAAGCTATATAGGGGCAAGACCTCTTTGAGTTCCATATTACTATAAGCTAGGGGCAAGACCTCTTTGAGTTCCATATTACTAGAAGCTATGGGCAAGACCTCTTTGAGTTCCATATTACTAGAAGCTATAGGGGCAAGACCTCTTTGAGTTCCATATTACTAGAAGCTATAGGGGCAAGACCTCTTTGAGTTCCATATTACTATAGAAGCTAGGGGCAAGACCTATTTGAGTTCCATATTACTAGAAGCTATAGGGGCAAGACCTCTTTGAGTTCCATATTACTAGAAGCTAGGGGCAAGACCTCTTTGAGTTCCATATTACTAGAAGCTATAGGGGCAAGACCTCTTTGAGTTCCATATTACTATAAGCTAGGGGCAAGACCTCTTTGAGTTCCATATTACTAGAAGCTATGGGCAAGACCTCTTTGAGTTCCATATTACTAGAAGCTATAGGGGCAAGACCTCTTTGAGTTCCATATTACTAGAAGCTATATAGGGGCAAGACCTCTTTGAGTTCCATATTACTAGAAGCTATATAGGGGCAAGACCTCTTTGAGTTCCATATTACTATAGAAGCTATAGGGGCAAGACCTCTTTGAGTTCCATATTACTATAGAAGCTATAGGGGCAAGACCTCTTTGAGTTCCATATTACTAGAAGCTATAGGGGCAAGACCTCTTTGAGTTCCATATTACTATAGAAGCTAGGGGCAAGACCTCTTTGAGTTCCATATTACTAGAAGCTATAGGGGCAAGACCTCTTTGAGTTCCATATTACTAGAAGCTAGGAGCAAGACCTCTTTGAGTTCCATATTACTAGAAGCTATAGGGGCAAGACCTCTTTGAGTTCCATATTACTAGAAGCTATAGGGGCAAGACCTCTTTGAGTTCCATATTACTAGAAGCTATAGGGGCAAGACCTCTTTGAGTTCCATATTACTATAGAAGCTAGGGGCAAGACCTCTTTGAGTTCCATATTACTATAGAGCTAGGGGCAAGACCTCTTTGAGTTCCATATTACTATAGAAGCTAGGGGCAAGACCTCTTTGAGTTCCATATTACTAGAAGCTATAGGGGCAAGACCTCTTTGAGTTCCATATTACTAGAAGCTATAGGGGCAAGACCTCTTTGAGTTCCATATTACTATAGAAGCTAGGGGCAAGACCTCTTTGAGTTCCATATTACTAGAAGCTAGGGGCAAGACCTCTTTGAGTTCCATATTACTATAGAAGCTAGGGGAAAGACCTCTTTGAGTTCCATATTACTATAGAAGCTATAGGGGCAAGACCTCTTTGAGTTCCATATTACTATAGAAGCTAGGGGAAAGACCTCTTTGAGTTCCATATTACTATAGAAGCTATAGGGGCAAGACCTCTTTGAGTTCCATATTACTAGAGAAGCTAGGGGAAAGACCTCTTTGAGTTCCATATTACTATAGAAGCTAGGGGCAAGACCTCTTTGAGTTCCATATTACTAGAGAAGCTAGGGGAAAGACCTATTTGAGTTCCATATTACTAGAAGCTATAGGGGCAAGACCTCTTTGAGTTCCATATTACTAGAAGCTAGGGGCAAGACCTCTTTGAGTTCCATATTACTAGAAGCTAGGGGAAAGACCTCTTTGAGTTCCATATTATTAGAAGCTATAGGGGCAAGACCTCTTTGAGTTCCATATTACTATAGAAGCTATAGGGGCAAGACCTCTTTGAGTTCCATATTACTATAGAAGCTATAGGGGCAAGACCTCTTTGAGTTCCATATTATTAGAAGCTAGGGGCAAGACCTCTTTGAGTTCCATATTACTATAGAAGCTATAGGGGCAAGACCTCTTTGAGTTCCATATTACTATAGAAGCTATAGGGGCAAGACCTCTTTGAGTTCCATATTACTATAGAAGCTATAGGGGCAAGACCTCTTTGAGTTCCATATTATTAGAAGCTAGGGGCAAGACCTCTTTGAGTTCCATATTACTATAGAAGCTATAGGGGCAAGACCTCTTTGAGTTCCATATTACTAGAGAAGCTAGGGGAAAGACCTCTTTGAGTTTCATATTACTAGAAGCTATAGGGGCAAGACCTCTTTGAGTTCCATATTACTAGAAGCTAGGGGCAAGACCTCTTTGAGTTCCATATTACTAGAAGCTATGGGCAAGACCTCTTTGAGTTCCATATTACTATAGAAGCTAGGGGCAAGACCTCTTTGAGTTCCATATTACTATAGAAGCTATAGGGGCAAGACCTCTTTGAGTTCCATATTACTAGAGAAGCTAGGGGCAAGACCTCTTTGAGTTCCATATTACTATAGAAGCTAGGGGCAAGACCTCTTTGAGTTCCATATTACTATAGAGCTAGGGGCAAGACCTCTTTGAGTTCCATATTACTAGAAGCTAGGGGCAAGACCTCTTTGAGTTCCATATTACTAGAAGCTATAGGGGCAAGACCTCTTTGAGTTCCATATTATTAGAAGCTATAGGGGCAAGACCTCTTTGAGTTCCATATTACTATAGAAGCTATAGGGGCAAGACCTCTTTGAGTTCCATATTACTATAGAAGCTATAGGGGCAAGACCCCTTTGAGTTCCATATTACTATAGAAGCTATAGGGGCAAGACCTCTTTGAGTTCCATATTATTAGAAGCTAGGGGCAAGACCTCTTTGAGTTCCATATTACTATAGAAGCTAGGGGCAAGACCTCTTTGAGTTCCATATTACTATAGAAGCTAGGGGCAAGACCTCTTTGAGTTCCATATTACTAGAGAAGCTAGGGGCAAGACCTCTTTGAGTTCCATATTACTAGAGAAGCTAGGGGAAAGACCTCTTTGAGTTCCATATTACTATAGAAGCTAGGGGCAAGACCTCTTTGAGTTCCATATTACTAGAGAAGCTAGGGGCAAGACCTCTTTGAGTTCCATATTACTAGAAGCTATAGGGGCAAGACCTCTTTGAGTTCCATATTACTAGAAGCTAGGGGCAAGACCTCTTTGAGTTCCATATTACTAGAGAAGCTAGGGGAAAGACCTCTTTGAGTTCCATATTACTAGCTAGGGGCAAGACCTCTTTGAGTTCCATATTACTAGCTAGGGCAAGACCTCTTTGAATTCCATATTACGTCCCCGCCAAAGAGGTCCAGGTGTTTTTTTGTGCAAAAGTGCATTATTGGCTATTTCCTCTATACCATAAGCCCTCAATGGGGGTTGGGTTTTTGTGCTAATTCACTTATTTACATCGAAATAAGTAGTGAAGTGCATGTGCCGCTTGGGATACTATTTACAATATGAATGAGATGATACAGTATATTTAAAAGAAATTGATTTCTGAGCGATGGAAATAAGCGAATTAGCACGACACCCCAAAGCCCCATTCAATTCAATGCAATTCAAGGCAATTCATTGAGGGCTTATGGTAGGGGAAATAGATGCGCTTTTGCACAAAATAACACCTGGACCTCTTTGGTGGGGACGTAACAACTATACAAATAAAGGTAAGAAAGCCTTCTAGCATGGAATTCTCCTTTCTACAAGCCAATGAAGCGACATAAATACAGGGGTGATATGAACACGCTTTTTGGTGTTGGTTAAAAGCCTAGCGACGGCATTTTGAACTAATTGCAAGTGAGATAATCATTTCTGGGTTTAAAACTGAATAGAGAGCGTTACAGTGATCAAGACGGGACGTGATAAACGCGTGAATGACCTTTTCTAAATCAGCACTATAGACATAGGAAAGACTTGATTTTTGAGATGTTTCTAAGTTGAAAAATACATAGTCTGTCTTATACAATAGACAAAACCCAATGCAATACATTGTCAAATGTGTCTTGGTTGCCAATTCTTTCTATACCTGCATGGCTAATATAAAACATATCCAATTTAGTTACTTGCATTTTAAATGATTATTTAATATTGTAGCATCCTGACCAGAGGAATGCCCACCTGCAGTTTTGGGTTATTAATTATTGTTCTATATAGACTATATTATTGTGCTATTATTGGTATCGTTACTGGGAATGCATTATGTGGGGATTAATGCGTCATGTAATTCCATGCAGTCCTTTTTATTCACTGATGTTGTATGTCTGTTTGTCTGTTTGTGTTTGTGTTATTACTGTCGTGTAGCAAAAACAGCCGATCTACAAGCTCAAAACGCGTCGCAGCGTGACGCGTTTTGAGCTTGTAGATCGGCTATTTTTTGCTATATTCGAATTTAAATCTTAAATCTTTGATATTTTTTTAATTGGAATCCTGAAAATGAACATATTTATGTAATTTCAAATGCCTTTTAATTATACTTGTGTTGAAGCATTGAGCTACTAATTCAGACTGAAGTAATTAAAGCGGGTCATGTTTGCACGTCGTGGAATTGTAAACAGCTGAAATCAATATTATATCAGTATTCTGACATTAACCTGTAGGGGCCAGCACATTAAGTGAAGGTGGGGGCCGCATGTGGCCCCCGGGGCCGCCAGTTGCCCACCCCCTGTTCTAGGTGATGATGGTTATCACCATACCGCCGCGGCCGTTACTTCAAGCCTTGACTTGCTAAAAGAGTAATTCCCCTACTACAGCCACCCCACGGTAATGCAGATTTGTACTGAGCAATCACTGGGTGAGTGGGTGCAGCTGGGTCAAGGATCTCTCCAAATAACAGTGGCCCAGGGTGGGACGTGCAGTGCACACATCACATAGACATCAAAGGGGGCTTCAAGCCCCTGCCCTTTTCTACCCGTCTGTAAAACGGCTGCCCTTTCCAGACCACTATAATGCAGCATTTATATATACTACACGATGGAAGAAATGCAAATGCCACTCCTTTCCATGCCATACTGGAATTCACTATAGGAAAGACCAAGCATCAGATATATAAGAACCTTTAGGGTTGTTTGTTGAATAGTATATAAAAAGCAGGTGGCTATAGCGCACATCCGGTTCCTGTCTGGTGCTGGACTACGGTAAGTACAGTGAAGAGAAGAGAGTCCGCGCACACAGGTTTGCTCCAATGGTGTTTTCTTTTATTTAAAACACCATGATGTTTCAGGGATTCAGATTTTACGGGGGCCAGTTTCGAATTGCAGCCGTCCGTAAAGGTGCCCTTTGAGAGCGGTCTTGAAGGAGTCAAGGGATTCACATGTCTTAATGACTGTTGGTAGGGCGTTCCACATTTTGGTGGCATAGGAGCGAAAATAGTTGAGTCCCTTGTTTGTGCCGAATCTGGGCTGTACATGATTTGTTGCACTCCCTCTGGTGTTGTGGGTGTGTGGACTTCGTTTACATTAAGGAAGTATTTAGACAGGCACATACATGGGTATCTTGGTGGTGTATCGAATCTTGTGGACCAGACCCATTGCAAGATGCTGCACTCTGTCGTCGACCCTATAAGCCATCCCAGCCTGTCAAAGTGGGCAGGGGTGAGGTGATAGTGACAACCTCCCTTTTATCTGGGTCGTCACGTCACGTGACTGACGTTGACTGGGTATAGGTCATTTACAAACACCAATGAGTGACATCAATATGACAATAAGTATGAGTAACCACCACAACAAGAAAGTTAACAGTACAACAGTTTCAAAAACAAAAAAACGGGTACGAAAATGTACTGGTTTTGGGTTCGTTACAGACTGATTCAATACTTTATATATTTTATAAATATTTTTAAATTACATTTGAGATTTAGCAATCTTTTTTGTTATTAATTGTTTTAATTCATTTTGCGCGGGAACCCGTTTTGGTGTTAGCATTACGTTGTGCTTTAGCTATTGAAAAATAGCAGATCTACAAGCTCATTGAGTGGCGCGCTACGAGCTTGTAGATCTGCTATTTTTGAAAGATCGAAGAGCGACTTGACATAGAAGACATTTTTTAGAATCTGATCTCAGGTCAGAATGAAAACTGTCAGGATGTAGAAGACATTTTTTTGAATCTGACCTCAGATCAGAATGGGTTAGATATGAAGTAGGAAGGCTTGGATGGCCTGGGGGCGGGGGGATGCCATTAGAGGTGCCGGCGTGATCATCTATCTATAAGGTCATCGCCACACGCGAGCGTGCGGCAAGCGGCTTAGATGCGCTCAAGAGCACGGGACGTGGTGGCCGATGGCGGGATCGAGGATTTCGGGATTTCCTGAAAGTTCATATAATGGCCTGTTGTGGCGCTGTCATTGTATTTGGGCCCAACTTCACCTAGACTGTATTACCTTAATAAACATGGTCATGAATACTTTTTGCTTCCAGTCACTAGTTTAAAGTCTCATTTCTAATGACATAATATTCTTTTTGGAAAATTACAGGCTTCATTTTACGTTCATGTTAGACCCGGGGAACGCTTTGTCCATATTTTTTACAGTCTATGGTAGAAACCCCTCTGGAACCTGCAGAGAAGATGGAGGTATAGAAGAGAAAAGGGGAGGGAGGGAGGGTGGGTTTACTGGAAACTATGCACGCCGCCGTTTTTCAAACTTTAAGTGTTTAAGTACCCATGGGGTGATCGGTGAGGTATAGGAGTGGTCGGCCTGGTTGGAGGTGGGTGAGTGGTTGGCACGGGTGGCACAGGGTGGAGTTGACGCACACACACACACCGCATCTCCACTATAGCTAAAGAGTGCAGGGTTGCGCCCTGAAAATAGCTGATCTACAAGCTCTCAGCAAAGGAGCTAATGTCAGGCGTTCCACCTAGCCCGACGGACACAGCAGGCAAAAGCCTCCCAACTGCCATGCCAAGACAAGACACTGTAACACTGGCTCAATCTATACTCAGAGTGCTATACTATATGATAGTCGATAACAAAGTCCAAAACCACCCTGGTGCTGCACATAATTAACACTGGGGGGAGTCTCTGTCCATTCATCCATGGCTATATGGGTGGCGGTGGTTTTAGGGGTATAGAGTGGCTGGAAGATGGTGACCGCAAGGTTGCCAGTTCGAACCGTGTTGGACTCCCCCGGAGTTATAGTGTCGAAGTGTCCTTGGGCAAGACACTGAACCCCTGATAATTTCTCCCGATGATGTGCTGGTTGGCCGGTGCCTTGCATGGTTTCCGCCGCCATCGGTGTCTCAATGTGTGTGTGTGTGAATGGGTGAATGTAATGCACAATCTATATGTAAAGCGCCTTGGACCATTTATACTGGCCTATACTGCAGCCAACTCAGTGGCCTTGTGGTTAGAGTGTCCGCCCTGAGACTGGGAGGTCGGGGTTCGATCCCCGGGCCGGGTCATACCAAAGACTGTAAAAATGGGACCCATGAGTGCCTCCCTGCTTGACACTCGGCATCAAGGGTTGGCATGACACTCAGCATCAAGGGTTGGATTGGGGTCCCTGCGACATACTAGCGTCATATCCAGGGGGTGTACTTGTACCTCAAGCTGCCTCACGCTACAGAAACAGGACATAGGCTCCTGCCCCTGTGGGCCTCATGGCTCGGCAAGGCTATACTTACTTACTGCAGTCTGTCCCCGTGGGCCAAAAGAGTCGCAGCAGAGCCGAAGGTGCGTGGAGGAACGGAGCACTGCAGCACCCTGAAGGCGCCACATGCGTCGGGCACAATCGGAACTAACGCATGCCCCCCTATATCCTGGGCATTGGCCAAAGCCAGTTAAACACGCCCCCCCCCCCCCAAGTCCCTTTCCCCCTTTTAGTGAGATGGTTTTGTGTGCTCGATGCATGCAGTGTGAGTGAGTGTTTCACGTGAAAAGTCGTTGTCATGGCGCTGCTCCATCCATCCGATGAGAAAACCACTGCTTCCAATTAGAACGCCGAGATTTACAATTGAAGTGCCGATCCCTCCGGCGTATATACTCATTACACACAAGGCAACACAGACTATACCCCGAGACAGACTAAAAGCGTCATGCGCAAATAGCACCCGCCGCCGCAGCACTATAGGGGGTCTGATGGTTGAATCGAGGTCGAGGTGTGACAGCAGAGGATGGGAGGATTTCACACCCATGATGTCCAATTAAGTCCAACTTGTTCTCTCAACGTCTATAGCAAATATAAACCTGCAGCCTACAATACAACAACAACGTTTTGAGACTAATACAGGAATATAAAAAGTCTATACAGTACTCTATAGGCATATACTTCATTTTGTTTTCTCATCAAACAGGTATATAGGACAATACATTCAACTTTTTTTCTTTCTTTTTTTACGTTACTTGTACGATTTCAGCATTCACGAGCGTCTAAATAAGTAATAATTCCTAGTAAGTATAAATCCAGTGTGTGTGTGTGTGTGTGTGTGTGTGTGTGTGTGTGTGTGTGTGTGTGCGCGCATGCGCGTGTGCGTGTGCGTGTTTGTGTGTGGTTGTACACAGGCGGGTGGTGCAGGGTGGGCAGTTCGCGGGGTGTTCAACATGTTACACACATACTGGGGGCACTTTGACTTGATTAAACCAGCGGTTGGTCCCCCTCACTCCGTGAAGACCCATCTATCCATATATATATATACCCGACAACAAAAGGATCTGACCTATAGGCACCCACTCTGCTGTGGCAGATGGGCCCCCCCAAATCCCTCTCTCCATTCCTCCTCCTCCTCCTCCTCCTCCTTCTTCCCCTGACACTCCCTATATGGCTTCCCCCGTTCCATAACAAAGAAGGAGAAAGGGTATATAGCGCTGTCGTGCTGGTGGTGGTGGGTGGGGGGGACTTGGTTGGTGGATCACATTCACAAGAGGGGGGGGGGGGGCTTCATGGCAGAAAGTATACTATCCCTGATAATTAATGTTGCCTCCTCTCATCGTCACCATCATCGATATATCACCATGTTGTAGCCGTAGCGGGTTGGTATGGGTGGCTGACCTCTCAAACCTCAAATCAATCACACGCTTTCACTTAAACCGATGTCACTGGCATCCTCCGTCTCTCCCCGCAAGTCCCGACACGACAGCCAGCCAGCCAGCCAGCTCATGATCTGCCCCCCTTTGATTGGTTGAGAGGTAGGCTGAGGCTGTTTGACAGCAGCAGAGAGAGGAAGAAGGGGCTGCGTGTGCAACAGCTGCTGTACTGTAGAGTAGACCCCCTGCATCTTCATAATCATCTATCTATTGGTATATATAATAATCCTTTGCTGGGATCCGTCAGTGTTGTTTTTGGCAGCGACATTTTTATTTTATATAGTTTTTTATAGTCTTGGTCTTCTCCGAATAGTTTTCATTTCGTTGTATAGTCACGTTTGACTTGAGTCGCACCCGGAATGTTATAGTTTTAGTCTTAGTTTTAGTCGACTAAAATGTCATGTGATATTATTAGTCGACTAGAATCTACGGTTGATTTGGTCGACTGAAATGTATTTTGGCGGGCCTTGAGTGCGTGCGTGTGTGTGTGTGCGTGTGTGTGTGCGTGCGTGCGTGCGTGCGTGTGTGTGTGTTAGGCTGCGCAACAGTGACACTTGGTGGTGAAAACCAACCAAACGCTATTGTCGTGCTGGGATACATACAGCCAGGGACGGACATAGCTAGTCTATAGGAGTGGTTGCACCACTCAAAAAGTGTATGCTGAACCTTCCCCTCCCTCCCACACCACACTTAATTGTCTCTAGCACAACAGAGCTGCACAACTCCCTCCCTCCGTCATAATGAGAAGTGTCATTTAGGAAGCCATTAGCACCAGGCAAACAGGCTAAATCTGTGTTTCATGAACCATTAAGGCAACACACGCACGCGCGCACGCGCGCGCACGCGCGCACGGCGTGAAAGCACATTATTTGCATGTATTTAAACAGGCAATGCACGTTTCATTAGCACTGTTGGAAGAAGTATATAAGACATAAATATTGCAGGAGAGGAGAGGTATTCAGTTTTGGAATAGGGTCTTTATATAGCCACACAGTCTATTTTTGCATTAGTCAGCTATATTGTGGCTGTCTTGCCAGTAGAGCAGGTTATTTCAAGCGTGCGCGCGACGCACGCACGCACGCGCGTGTACAGAGAAAGAGAGACATACTGTATTTTGACAGAAAAAGAAAGATACGTGCTCTCATGTAAATACTATCAGAACTCTCAACTCTCAAAGAGAGAGAATATATTCCAGTCCAGTTGGTGGTGCTAATGCACGCAAATAAGACTTCATCTTCTACCTACCCTGTGATTGGTTCCGTTCTATCCATCCAATGAGGAGCAGGTCATTTAAACAGTGAGAGAGGGCTCAGCTGTGTGTGTCCAGTGGTTTTGGTTTGTTTGGGGTAAAGTGTAATTAATTCTCTCCAAATCCTTACTATAGTATGACGTGACCTGTCCGACCGCAACACTTCATGTAATAATGTTTCGGTAAACAACGTGGTTAATGCGTTTTTATGAGTGAATTAAACATTGATTTGTTTACGCGACTATACGAGACATTAGTGTAGCGAACCAGGCTGGATGAAGAGGTTGAAGGCCGACCGACTGATGATGTGAAGTTTCTTTAATAGATCAACGTGAAAACTATAAAAACAAGACACAAACGTATAATCAACACAGGCAGACACATCCAATAATATGACGGAGGCATTCATTATAAACAAATATGTTTACAAATAACCAATAAAAAGGTACATATCAAACCATAATACCATATAAACAAACTAATAAAAAGGTACATATCAAACCATAATACCACATGAGCAAAATACCAACTAAACAAAATGACACAAACCAATAACCATAAAAATTTACATTCACCTTGTTCCCTCTCCAGCTATAGGTGCTAACAGTCTTTGTATTGAGTTTGTGCTTGAAATGTACTGTCATTCTGCAAACTGTTAATAAATATTTCAATCAATCAATCAATCAATAACTTGTTACCAGGTGTCCCAATTATATCATGATGTCACTCGACCATGTCATTCTCCAGGAAAGTCACTAAAACCAATAAATCAATAATTAGAATCTGGAAGTTCCATTTCCATTTCATTTGTTGTTTCATTGGCCTGCACTCACTTCTGTTTGGTGTTCCATTTAATGCTGTTAGTGAGGTTAGGCTTAGCTTCCAATGGTCATGGTTTGAAGCACATGAGGAGCAAACCTTTTCTCTCTGGCTGATGCTGGGCTGTTTATCAGTCAGTATGGCTCTGGTGAGCGAGCAAGCTTCCTGTTTGCCCACATAGCCTTTCAAACTAAAAGCCTTTCATCCATTTCATTCCGGGGTCCGTCTTACAATTAGCAAGTTAACGTTAGCGTCTACATACCGGTGCATACTGTACCATAAATCTTGGAAACTGTAATATCCTCGTTGGCTGCCTTGAATAATCGTTTAAAACTTATATTTCCGGGCAGACAGTTGTTTGGCAACAGCTTTGGCTGTTAGCTTAGCGGCTAAATGGATAGCCCTGTTTACGGCAACTTTCTTCCGGGTCGCTTTAGTTTTGTCCACATTACCCCTGATTGTTTATTTTTAATCGATTCTGTCATTCTGATATTCAGAATAGAGTGTTTGCTTATACTACCAGACAGTCCAATGGGATCGCTTTTCTGAAATATTTTATTTTTCAATGAAAGGAAATTGTTATAGCTCTGGAATGGCCCATAGCCTTTCCAAACGGAGTTTCAGCTATAGGGAATTGTAAAAGCTATATTTCGATGATGCATTTTCATGTTTAGTCTTCAGCAAAACCACAGGCCAAAGTTAAAGTGTGTGCCACAATTTTTGTATTTTTCGAGTTTTTCATGTGTCTATGAGGTGACAGTACTTCATGAGACACCCTGGAGTTGTTTTTATGTGCAATGGTGTATTAACTTTGTATTTCGGGTTTCTTCCTGGAGGCTGAACTTTTGACAGTCAAACGGGCCAATGAAGTAAACAGTAATATAGTGACACCACACTATCAGCCCCTCCCCTAACCCCTCCCCCTTTATCATACAACTACAGCTGTGGGTGCGGCTTCAGTTCAGGTGGATCACCACCCATCACCGCACCCACCAGGCAAACCAGGCATACTTAATGAACTGGTGGGCGTGTCCACATAAAAGCATGATTTTATCAAATACTGTACACTTTTTGGAAAAAGTTCTTCCCCCTTATATTGTAATAATACCTGATGATCATGTTTTAGGGTGGAAAATAATGGTGGCACTCCATCTTTAAACCATGGCCCTTTTCATCTCCACTCTAGCGGTGGCTGCTCAGGGAGGGCGGTTCATGTTGGCTTGCTTTTTCAATTCCACCGTACGGTGTGGTGCTCTCGGTCAGGCGCACACGGTCGATCGACGGAATGAATGCACATTGATTTGGTCGTGTGTGGTAAACTGGTAACAGCCTTGTTTTTAAATTGGTATACCAATGAGTCTGTATATCACATCAGCGTTTGGTTGTTTAAGCTGCTGGTGGTGTTTGGTAACCTGACGCTGCCAGATGAGGGCGGTATTGCGGAAACATATTCCCCAACACAACACTCATCTGGGATCTCTGACGGAGTTGAGCCCTGAGTCAGATCTGCTTCGTACCGAACCAATCAGCGTGAGCTAAAGGCGGGATGCGGATGTGACGGTATATAGACACGTCGATATGATTGGTTGTGTTTGCACGCCCACACGGTGATAGACAGACGCTCCCATCCAATCATCTACCATGTATCTTGAAAAAAAGGAACAGCCCCGTCATCGAATTTGCTTCCGCGATCCCAGATCCAAATAAGCTGTGAAACAAATTTGTGTAGCAAGCTTTTTAGATCTGGCAGCGTCAGGTTAGGTGTTTGGGGGAACAGGTTGTTGATCCTGAACTGGTGAGTTTAGTTGTCAGCCAGTTTCTCAGATGTTCTGCTACTGTTCTGTTTTTGTTTTGCAGGAGCACACACCATAACATAAGCACAGTCACATTATAACTGCATTTAAAAGGCATAGTATATAGGCCTATCTGAGAGACTGTGTCACTGACATACCCTGCCTATACAGTACTGTACTCACCCAAATAGGCTATTTGAGGCAGATACATAATATCTACCTTTATCTGGGGCTCGAGGCCTGTTTTCTTTTTATTTATTTTTTACTGCACAACTTATGATGACATTTTCTTGGTGTTATGGTGACGGTGCTGGTCAGTCAGTGATTGCTTTTACTGCCACATGAACCTGATTTGAACCGGCATCAACGGCTTTATAGATGAATGTCAGAAACTAGAAATGAGTAAATATGGCTTTTGTTTGGCTTGTAGCTTTTTGAGTTGTGCAACCACTCCTACAACCAGCAATGTCCGTGTACCTGTGTCATGTATCATTTATCATGTATCATGTATCATGAGCACGAGTATGTGACTTAATAATACCAGTAGGGGGCGCCAGAAACAGAGAGGGTTATTGCTGTGGGGGGGGGGGATTGCACCACTCAGTTCACACAGGTGTGATTTATTTTTATGCATTGAAATTAGTAGGTAATAGGTGTACAGGCTTACCGGCCTACAGACAACACTGTGTATGTACTACTCGCTATGTCTGACTCTGTGAGTATATGTTTTGCATTCAATTAACTTAAATTTAGCTTTATTACATTTTTATGTTGTAGGCTACATCCCACATGGTTAGAAGACGTATGGATTTGAGGCTAGGTTTATACAAATCACACCAGTGTGAAGTGAGGGGCACTCTAATCATCGTACATCATCAATAATGCTGGTCCCTTATTGGCCAAGGGCTAATAAGGAGAAACACCTCAAAACACGCGCGCACACACACACACACACACACATGCATGCACACGCACACACACACACACACACACACACACACACACACACACACACACACACACACACACACACACACACACACGTAGCTTAATGCCCAATAAAATAGCAGTAAGTTAAGGAAAACATTAAATGTACCCTGGTAGTATAGTAGTATATCGTGACGATGACAGATAATAATTGGATGTTCCGTTAACCTGACAAGCATTGAAGTGTGAGGTATTTGACTAGACTGGTGTTCTAAGTGAAGACAGGGAACCAGGATGTTAAAGGACCTGTCATTCCCAGACATAACATAGCATGGTTCACTGCAATTTTCAGATACTTTAGCTATTGAAAAATAGCAAACCTACAAGCTCATAGCGCGGCACCGAGTGCTGCGCTACAAGCTTGTAGGTCTGCTTTTTTTGAAAAATCATATAAATGTGGCGCAAATATTTGAATATATATTCTTTCACTTTTAACTCAAATCTTTGCTTATGGAGGAACAACATAATTTCAGGTGGGGGGGGGGGGGGGGGTCAGCGGCCTATTACATATATTTGTGGGGGTTCTTGACACAGTGTTTGAGAACCATGCACTGATATAGAAACATTTCAGAAAACTGTCAGGATTTAGAAGACATTTTGTAGAATCGTCGTCAGGTCTAAATGGGTTAACATGGTATTTGTTCGTTAATCCACTTTACACAAGTACAGAGATTAGATTAGGGTGCATTTTGCATCCCAAAACGCAGTTTATAGTTAAGGGACGCAATAAAACGACCTCTGCATCCATGGGATGCACTACTGTACTGTACTATACTGTACTGTTTTTTATTCTAGTTAATTTAGTTATAGCTTTAGTTATAATAATCATTTCTTCTTCTATTTTCTACATGAATAATATATAACTACATTATAACCATATTAAATGAAATGGGAGTTAAATGCTGCAATTTGTAAAAATGGCAAAACATATCGTTGAAGTTCATAAAATGTCCCTGGGACTCATCTAAAAGACCATCCCTGCATCCCGGGACTCATTACATTGAAAACCTATATTTACATCACTGCAAGTATACAGTGAACCGGAAAACATTTCACTCTGGGTCCCAGACAGTATACCAGGGTTGTCCCTTCATAGTCTAGTAATCGGTCGGTTTGATCTTAGTCCATCAATACTTTGTTAGTTGATTAGTATAGTAGCAATTGTGAAATCAACATTTGAATTGTCGAGTTATCAACCTCATAACCCTGAAAAGGCTGGTCTCTGTATGATTGTATATGCATGCATCAAACACAATTTTACCTTTTTTTTAATTAAATCAATAATAATAATTCCTATATGGCTGAGTGCAAGAATGTCTTTAAAGGAGAATTCATGCATGCTAGAATGCTTTCTTATCTTTCTTTGTAGTTACATCCCCACTCAAGAGGTCCAGGTGTTATTTTGTGCAAAAACTCCTTTTTGCTCTTTTTCCCTACCATAAGCCCTCAATGAATTGCATTGCATTGAATGGGAATTTAATGGGGCTATGGGGTGTTATGCTAGTTCGCTTATTTCCATCGAAAGAAATAGTAAAGTGTGCCGCTTGGGATATTATTTACATTATGAAGAGAGGATATATACAAAGAAATTATAATTTTGAGCGATGGAAATAAGCGAATTAGCACAACACGCCATAGCCACCTTCAATTCCCATTCAATTCAATGCAATTCATTTAGGGCTTATGGTAGGGGAAATAGCCAATAAGGAGCTTTTGCACAAAATAACACCTGGACCTCTTTGGTGGGGACGTAACAACTACAAAGAAAGGTAAGAAAGCCTTTTAGTATGGAATTCTCCTTTAAACAAGGACAGCCCTATACAGAGTACACATGTGTCATGAACTGGCTCACATCATGACAAAAAGGGAGACGACACACAGGATTAAACTTAACATTATTTTATTTATAACTAAAATAAGGCTTGAACGGTGCAAAATATATGAGGTGTGAGTGGTCAGTGACATCGGTAGTGTGAAGTGTGTACGTGTGCTGTGTGCACATGGACTGTATGTGCGAGTGCAGAAAGCAACTGAACTGAAACGACTTCAAAACAAGCATGACCAAACAGGCAGTGTGACCTGTGCAAGGGGAGAGAGGGAGAGAGAGAGAGAGACTGGCCTCAGCCAGCCTGCTTTTATTATATACCCAAGGGGATAATTGGGACCAGGTGTGTCAATCCCCAAGACACACCTCAGCAGGCTGGCACTGATCTCCTCCTACACAGGGACAGAGAACAACAATTTAGTATACAACCAAACCAACCCCCCACACACACCCCCATGGGATGGGTCATCACAAATGAATGAATGAATGAATTAATGAATGAATGAATGAATGAATGAATGAAGACCGTAAACGACAGTCGTGCAGACACAATAGAAACAGATCGTTGCAGTGTATCTATAACAGTCGGTGACGGTTCCGTGTGAGTGACATTGAGTCATGGCGCGCCGCTGAAGGGATGGATGTCTAGTGGAACATGGCAGCGGCGGCATAACTCTGACGAACTCTGGCAGCGAGACAGATGACATCCTCTCTGACTGTGGAAGGGGGGGGGGGGGGGGGGGGGGGCACCGCACCGCACAGAGCCACGGCGTCCTCACTAAAGTGTGTGTCCTCTGTGCTATAATGAAAGCTCTCCTTGCAGGAAATGCGCAGTTCTTCTCCGTTCTTCTGTGTGCTTTGTGGGGGGAAAAGAGCAGGGAGGACGAGGAAGAGGGCCAGTGAGGACACAACAAGCTGTGCTGTTGGGGGCGAAGAAGCCTCTTGTTTGACTTTTACACACTTGCTCTCTCTCCCGTATACTTGTTGTTCTATTGTTGTTATTATTACGAGCGGTGAACACACAGGCAGCAGATTTTCATGCTGCTCTTATCGCTATTTATACGCTGACAATGCATCGGTCAGCGTGTTATGGGGGTGGTATACCCACAGCAGGTCCCTGCGACATACTAGCGTCATGTCCAGGGGGTGTACTTGTACATCAAGCTGCCTCACGCTACAGAAACAGGAGATAGGCTCCTGCCCTATATGGGCCTCATGGCTCGGCAAGGCTACTTACTTACTTATACCCACAGCACTGGCCAGGTTATAGTGTGTGTGTGTGTGTGTGTGTGTGTGTGTGTGTGTGTGTGTGTGTGTGTGTGTGTGTGTGTGTGTGTGTGTGTGTGTGTGTGCGTGTGCGTGTGTGTGTGTCGTGAGGAGTTGACCGAAATGCTGACATTTTATCCACATACAGGGAAAAACTGTTCCATCCCTCACTTGCCGACCATTAACTGCCCCCCCCCACACACACACACACACACACACACACACACACACACACACACACACACCATGGCATGGAGTCCATGCTGATCTCTGTGTGCAGCATCAAGACTTATAGCTGTTCATTGATCCGTTGATTAACTGGCTCATCTGTCTCCCCATGGGTCCACCTTGTTCAATTCATCAGAACATTTAGAGACGTACAAATAGACACTTCTATATAGTCAAAGAACAGAACGGGAATTCCTCATTCAACACACGCCGTCGGTGTGTGTGTGTTGGGCTTAACGCAATGTATTTTCACAGCCCTGCTCAACACACGCTGTATCTGGACATGTTGTATACTGTTGCACAATATTGAACTGTCACATAATGTGCAGTATGTGCAGTACACATTGTCCGGCGTCTTGCGATTTTGGTTATGCCCCTTTGTGATACATTAACGACGTGAACTACAGTATTTGAGGTAATTGAATGAGCAAACTATGCCGCAGAGAGCTTCCTCAGAACAAAGCAATCAAATAACAGCCTGCGGAACTTCAGCTTCAAGGCACAAAATGTTGGCAGTGAAGAAGAAGGCGTGCAATTTGATGATTACCCCAAAACCACTCATTTAAAGATGTTGTGCAAAAGCTCAAGCCCGGCTGGATTAAAGTGCTGCAATTAAATTGATAAGAGAGCATTATTATTACGTCACAATGTATGACAATTAATGTTCACATTGGTATCAAGTGTGTCATCTCAAATTGTTTGCTTATGATGAGTAAATATACGGTATACATATTAGCGCTACTATAACGGCCTCGTTGTCTGGGCCAGCCAATGGGCCAGCAGGGCCCAAACGGATCTAGAAAGATGGCGACTTCCATTGCAATGACTGACAGGCTTCATTGTACGTTCATGTTAGACCCGCGGAACGCTTTGTCCATATTTTTTACAGTCTATGGTACCTATGTATACATGTATTATGCAATGTGTCACTGCAAAGATGTGGAATAACAAAACAGAAAAGTTGTTCTTCTGTAGCTATCCATACAGCCATATGTAACTATACCTCCATCGCGCTCCTCCTTGCCGAGGTGAAGAGACAAAAGTGAAAATATCCCCCTGAGGCCGAGCTGTGTACAAAGTCTCCCGTCAAGAGTTTAAAAGCCTGCAATTCATCTAACTTCACCTCGACTAAAATAGCCACAGCCGGCGTTTGTGAACAGCACTCGACTGAAATCCATGACCCTGGCAAAATAAAGCCTCGGGCACTTCCTTATCCTCGGATAATAACGGTGGGAAATTGCTCTAGTCTACGCACTGTCCAGCGGCGCAGTGCAAGAAATGGTGATAGGTGTATAGCCAGCCAGCGGCTGCATGGTGGTCATCAGGTCTCTCAGTGTCAGCCATCATGGAGCTGTGTGTGTGTGTGTGTGTGTGTGTGTGTGTGTGTGTGTGTGTGTGTGTGAGAGCTCTGTGTGGATACAGGGAACCAGGTGACAGGTCATCACTCTTCCTCTCTGTCGCCTCTGCTTTCACTGTTGCTTTTGGGGCCTGCGGACAGTCTGCTGCCACGTCTTGGTGGGACCTATTATAACAGGTTGTTGACTCTGGCTTAACCTCCCCGCGGCTCCCACGCTGATCACACCGCGCGAGAGCAGAGATGATCGCCTATACCTGGCCTATACAGGGTCCTCCTCACACCATGCCAACTGATCCCACCGCGCGAGAGCATGCAGAGATTGCCCTATACACACAGGGGTCTTCACACCTTAGAGTATATATGAATAGAGATGGCATCCGAGTTCTCCTTCCATCCACTTGCATTAGGTTGCTCAAAAGCGCACGAGGCGATTTCACTCCTCCTTGCGGGTATAGGAACAGAGTGCATTCTGGGGATGGATTGCAATAGTGAGTGGGCCCAAACACATGAACGCGCTGCCGTCGAACGCGCACGAGCGCGGCACGAGCGTGCGTCCGTCCGTCGTGAACGTGCACAATGATAGTCAACGGACCAGCGCGTTCATGTGTTTGGGCCCATGCACGCTGCAATAGCAAAATTCGGCCACTATGTCCATTTCGCCTCAGGGTTTTCCTCTGGGTGCCGTCTCTATTCATATATATACTCTAAGCTTCACTCCACCAACTGCCATTCTGGTTAATACTGGAGAGCAAAGTGTAAATAATTCATTTA
>NC_137862.1:51772211-51809711 GCF_963924005.1 Protomyctophum bolini | reverse complement strand
CCATGAATGAATGGAATCTGTATAAGGCATTAAGGTGTTTTATTAATGGTTTGATGTTTTATTAACAGTTTGCGGAATTACAGTACATTTCAAGCACACACTCAATACAAAGACTCTTAAGACTGTTAACTGTGAGTGGACGACCCAATTAAGCATTACACTTGTTTACAACAGGGTCCACCATGTTCAATTCATCAAAACATTTAGAGACGTACAAATAGACACTTCTATATAGTTAAAGAACAGAACAGGAATTCATCATAAAGGAAGCAAAAAGGGAAAAGAAACATATACAGTGAGGGGAAAAGGGGGGGGGAGATTCAGATTTTACGGGGGCCAGTTTCGAATTGCAGCCGTCCGTAAAGGTGCCCTTTGAGAGCGGTTTTGAAGGAGTCAAGGGATTCACATGTCTTAATGACTGTTGGTAGGGCGTTCCACAGTTTGGTGGCATAGGAGCATAGTTTGTGCCGAATCTGGGTTGTGTACATGGTTTGTTGCACTCCCCCTCTGGTGTTGTGGGTGTGGACTTTGTTTACATTAAGGAAGTATTTAGACATGCAGGTACATGTCATGGGTATCTTGGTGAGATTTGGGAATCATTGCAACAATCATGTCATCAGCTTTTTGCTCTCTGAGTGGAGACTGTGGATATTATGAAGTCTGCCTGCCTGTCTGCCTTTCTGCCTGCCTGCCTGTCTGCCTGTCTGTCTGCCTTTTTGCCTCCCTGTCTGCCTGCCAGACTTTGGCTTAACCTGCACCACCTCGCTGCTATACCTCAGATTAGAGAGTACAAACTTCCTCTTTGTAGTGGATTTCTCACTGCTGCAGGGGGGGGGGGGGGGGGGGTTGACCGAAGCCAGACTCACCTGAAATACCACATGCCTACCTCTCATTCTTTCTGTAGCACTTCCTTCCTTTGCGCAGCTTATTATTACGCCACAACTATAGCCCTGTAGTGAGGATTATTAGACACAATTCAATCAATATTATGTTGAGGATATATCATCACTGTGGTTTTAGTGTAACCTAATTAAGGCCCCGTGTGTGTGTGTTATAAAGCTTCTCAGTGACCTGACCTGACATCTCTTCAGCTATAGTCTGAGCCGTCTGCTGTCTAATAAAGCACTGGTGAGAGACACAAAAAAAAAATTTAACCCTAACCCACACATAATATAGTACCACACAAAGTTATACATTTGTCTGGTTGGATAAGCCTCGGAGAAAGTGAATTTCACTTTTATTTTTACATGTAAAGTGGCATCGTCTTATCTGTTTTCATTTTGTCGTGTATTGTAATAAGGCAAGACGTATACTATGACCAGGAATGGCTGTGATGTCAAATTCAATACATTTAGTTAAATGTGTCATTATATATAATAATCCCATTTGGCATGGGCCAAAGTGGCATGAAACGAAAAAGAAAAATATTATTATCCATTCATATATAGGACTCGATATTTGTATCAGTGACAGCGTTTGCGGCAGTTCCTTTACGCAGTGGTGGAAAGTATATAACCAAGCACTTTTACTTAGGTACTGTACTGTTTTACTGTACAATTTTGAGGTATTTGTACTTTACCGTAGTTTTTCCAATTTCCAGTACTTTGACTTCTACTCCACTACATCTCGGAGCCAAATATTGTACTTTTACTCCACTACAATTATTTGAAAACTTGAGTTACCAGTTACTTTGGAGATTTGAATTTGCAATGTGCATTGTGAGCTTGTAGATCTGCTAGATTTTGTACACATTTTGAACTTGTGAAATGGCACATTCTGTCACAAGGAGTACTTTTACTTTTAGTACTTTAAGTACATTTTTGATGCCGATACTTTTGTACTTTTACTCAAGTACATTTTCAATTCCGTACTTTTACTTGTAACGAAGTAGTTCTAAATTGCAGTATTGGTACTTTTTCCAACACTGCCTTTACGTACTGATACGAAGCAATCTGCTCCTCCCCGTCTGTCACACTAAAGTCTTTGTTTTACTAACCCTTGCAGCAATATTTACTCAGGTCTATGAACTGAGGCCTGTTCAGCATAAATCACAGCTTTGGTGGGATTCGACGGGGGGGAAATGCATCTAATTGAGAACCGGTCACTCCGGTATCTGTCTCTCGGTTTCTGTCCAGACAGTAAAAGTCTTGATCAAGAAGATGACCCCCCCCCCCGTCATGGAGGCATGTTTACTACAGAGGAGAGCCCGGAGGAGGAGAGACCGAGCTCCAGGGAAAGAAGTAGAGCTTGAATGAGAGCGAGAGAGGGCAAAGACCAACACAGTGAGAGAGTAGAAGAGAGAGGAATGTGGGTTTAGGAAGGGGCAATGTGCATTGTAGCGTTCTGCAGCGGAGCTGGCTTTTCATCTGTGTTATCATGATGCCTCAAGGCTCTTTGGCTACATACCAGGTTCACTGTGTTGGCACTCTTTGGCAGTGATGCGTATACAGACATTATACCCCCCTGGGGCTATAGTTGCTTTTCCTGTTCAATAATATGTGAGAAAATCTCTCGACAGGCATTGTCGACATGGCTTATTATGGCTCGAGTGTGGATATGCACACCTTGAGAATATGACATTTTATACGGTATATATACTGTCTGTCATGCACTCTCACATGGTGATACTGATACCGTCTGAGACCGCAGCCAAAAAAAATGACTGGTTGGGGTCAAGGTCGGCAGGTTCCCAGGAGTAAACAAGGCATCCTACTGTAGAAGTGTGCATACGTATAGCTGAGAGGGACACATATGTATATCTACACAAACAGACAGCCTTGTTGCAGGTCATATAACTTCACTTCAAATGTATTTTGAACTGGTCTAGGTGCTGGTGTTTTGCTACTCTGTTAAGCATTGGCGGTTAGAAAAACTAGGTAGTAGTTTTCTTAACCAATTTAGACCTGGCGTCGAAATTTAAAAAGAATGTCTTCTAAATCATGACAGTTTTCTGAATTACCTCATGTTTCTATATCAGTGGTGCTCAATATTTATTTCAAGGATCCCCAGAATGATCTGTATTTGGCCGTGGACCCCCATCTGAAAATATGTTGTTCCAGGGACGTCCTCAGAACTTAAGCAACGATTTGAGTAAAAACGTTCGCTCTGAAATAATATATGTTCAAAGATTCACGCCACATTTTCACGATTTTTTCAAAAATAGCAGATCTACTATTTTTCAATAGCTGAAGTATAACATAATGCTTTAAAACACCAAAAGGGTGGGGGATTTCAACAGCAGCATGTGTTTGAGCAGAGGAAGTGTTTGACAGTTTAGTGAACCTAACAGTCTATTGTTCCTGGTTTGGTTTGGAAAGAAGAAGAAGTTAAGAACAATATACGTATACACAGGTCATTTCGACATCCCTCTGAGGAAACACGGAGCAAACAAAAAGAACAGGTCACATTTTCATACAGGCAAAAGAGTGCTTGACCTGACCAGCACGTGAGAGGATAAGGATGGAGAATGGAGAATTATTAATTTGGCATAATCATGCAAATTTATGATGATTTATTTGGGATAATTGTACAACTCACCCTAAGCCGGCCGGGTCCATACCCTACGTTTAACAAATGTGAACAAGGCGATGCCATTAAATGCAAAAGACAGAATTAATTACGGTACAAAATGTTAAATAAATTCACAAAAGAACAGCTGTTACGTTTGTGCCATATTTTCGAAACTTTTCTTTTTTTGCAGTTATATGACGTCTCCCTTTTCATGTCAGTTTTTGCCACACAGCGCCTTTGACCTCATTTGTATGCACTGTTGTATATTTCAGGAATCAGAATTACCTTATTACTTATTTATAAATGTAAATGTATTTATTTAATGTAGTTCACAATAATAATTCAAGTTCAAGTTAAAGTGGTTCAGCAAGTTCTCGGTTCAACTGCTGAACCTAGTAACGTCATTTTATCAGGTATTTGACCAATATGGGAACTAAATCGTTACCAAGAAATGTCTTCACCAATGTGTTTCTAAAGGTGTCTAATAACATGTACTAAAAGTTTGAAATTCAACTCCCGGGGGAAATTGAGTTATTAGCATAATATGTGACCATACCCATAACATCCTATACAAAGAAAAAAAGTCCAAATTTCATCATTCTTTCAGTAGCATGTGACATTCTGAATCCATTCCAAGCATTAGTTTTGCACAAAAAACACTCCTTGGGAGGAAAACGGCCATAGCCGTCATCACAAACGTGAAGTGGATATGGCCTAATTTTGCCCAAGGAGTGTTTTTTGTGCAAAACTAATGCTTGGAATGGATTCAGAATCATGAATGTCACATGCTACTTAAAGAATGATGACATTTTGACTTTTTGGCCTTATATAGGATGTTATGGGTATGGTCACATATTATGCTAATAACTCAATTTCCCACAGCAGTTGAATTTAAACTTTTAGTACATGTTATTAGACACATTTAGAAACACATTGGTGAAGAAATTTCTTGGTAACGATTTAGTTCCCAGATTTTCATAGATTTCTCTTACTACACGGTATGTTTCTCTCCGCATTTCTTGTCTCTCGCCACTTGCACTGTCAATTAAAGGCTACAAATCACGTGACCTGTATACGTCCAACTCCCTATACCTAAGGTCCCATATCACCTCCACTCCGCACACACTCTGTCCTTTCTTTCATGTCTCTCTGAAGTGAAATATTGTGAAGGAATAACAAGCATAATACTTGACACATGTGTTTTACGCCTGTGTTTTCTAGCCGGTTTCTCTTCTGTTGGGATTGAACTACAGCTACAGCTATATACAGATGGAGCTGAAGGTGTGGGTGGAGGGTGTGCCCAGGGTGGTGTGTGGCCTCTCACTGGACACCTCCTGTCAGGATGTGGTCATTGCTCTTGCTCAGGCCATGGGTAAGTCTTCCAAGTTTCACCTGCCGTTTCTGAGAGAATTTTGAATGTATATATTTTTTTGTTACACTTTCAATCCAATCCAATCCACTTTATTTGTGTAGCACGTTTAAGAAACTCAGGGTTTACAAAGTGCTGTACAGGAGAAAATCAAATCAAATTACACTATAGCCTATATACCACACAGAACAAACTACAGCGAGAATACAAAGTACAAACAACAACTGAGACGACTGAGACACAGTACAGTACAGTACAAGACGCAACAGCGTCAGACAGTGAAACAAAACACTTACCAGGACCGAAGAAACTCAAGCGGGGTTAAAAGCCAAGGTATAAAGGTGGGTCTTAAGGCGAGATTTAAAAGTCTCGGTGGAAGGGGCCAATTCGACGTGGGAGGGGAGCGCGTTCCATGATTTGGGGGCTATACAACAGAGAAGGCTCGGTCGCCTCTGGACTTTAAGCGGGTCTTCTTTGCGACCCTGAGATTTAGCTGGCCCTCAGACCGCAGCGACCTTGGAGGAGTATATATAAACCTCAATAAGGTCAGGCAGATATAGAGGAGCCTAACCGTCCATTGATTTAAAAACAACCAATAACATTTTAAAATCAACTCTAAAAGCGGACAGGGAGCCAGTGAAGAGAGGGCAAGACAGGTGTGATATATTATGGTCACGGCCTGCGAGTTCCTGTGAGTAGACGTTGCGGCAGAGTTCTGGACTATAGCTGGAGTCGAGCAGGAGGGAGGCTTGATTTAAACCAACATAAAGTGCATTACAGCGTGGAAATGAAGGCATGGATAACCCGCTCAAAATCACTAAAAGATAGCACAGACTTGATTTTAGCCAGCAGCCTTAGGTGCACAAACTTGAACTGACTATACCGCATTTACCTGTTTATCAAGTTTTTAGGGCGTTATCTAGTTTGACTCCCAAGGTTAGAGGGAAGTGGGAACGATACCAGGACCACTAGGTCCAAACACTATAACCTCCGTTTTACTTTCATTGACACTGTTTTGGAGCCATCCACACCTCAATGTCACTTTTAGAAAGTCAAGCAGAGGTATCAGGGGAGCCGCTTCTGTCCCTTTTAACCCATTTTTGGGTCGGGAACCCCTTTTGGTGTTTTGAACATTATGTTATAATTTAGCTATTGAAAAATAGCAGATTTACAAGCTCATAGCGCGCCACCGAGTGGCACGCTACGAGCTAAAACATGTTGTTCCAGGAACCCCCTCAGGAGCAAAGATTTGAGTTAAAAAACGTCTGCGCTGAAAGAATATATATATATTCAAAGATTTGCGCCACATTTTCACGATTTTTCCTACGTCAAGCGCCACTCGCTATGAGCTTGTAGGTCTGCTATTTTTCAATAGCTAACGTATAACATAATGCTTAAAACACCAAAAGGGGTTCCCGCCCCCAAAATGGGTTAATGAATGCCCTATACTTTGGCAGTACGTGTCACACAAAAGTAGCAAAAATAGCCTTGCTCAACACAGTTGTGAGCGTGTAGATATAGTGCTATTTCAGATTTATAATTTTGAATAATTAATTTTCCTAAGTGAAAGTGGCAGTGTGTTTTTATAGAAAAAAGTCAAAATTTCACTATTCTTTCAGTAGCATGTGACATATGAAACTAGGGGGTTTTCATGATTCTAAATCCATTCCAAGCATTAGCTTTGCACAAAAAACATTCCTTGGGAGGAAAACGGCCATAGCCGTCATCACAAACGTGATGAGGTCAGCACATTTGGTCAAGTGGATATGGCCTAATTTAGCCCAAGGAGTGTTTTTTGTGCAAAACGAATGCGTGGAATGGATTCAGAATCATGAAAAACCCCTAGTTTCATAATGTCACATGCTACTTAAAGAATGATGAAATTTTGACTGTTTGGCATTATATAGGATGTTATGGGTATGGTCACATACTATGCTAATAACTCAATTTCCCACAGGAGTTGAATTTCAAACTTTTAGTACATGTTATTAGACACCTTTAGAAACACATTGGTGAAGAAATTTCTTGGTAACAATTTAGTTCCCAGATTTTCATAGATTTCTCTTACTAAATGCTTTTGGACATACAAGGTCTCCACTGGACAATGAAGACATTTATATTTGTGAATACGTACTTTCGGGATAAAATAAATAAATATTTGTTTGGAGTTTAGTTTTAGTTTTCCCTGTCTATATGAAATTGAATATATTTTTTGGGGGGCAGAATTGATTATTATTATTTTTTTTTCTTTTAACGGTTTTATCTCAATATTTCTCATAGGTCAAACGGGACGTTATGTTCTCATCATGAGGCTGCGGGCCACTGAGCGACAGCTCGCCGCGGGCGACTGTCCACTGCATTACCTGGCCCAGCTGGGACAGCTAGCGACAGAGGTCCAGTTCCTCCTGCGGAGGACCGGTCCCAGCCACGGCGACGGTCAAAAAGGCTCCCCGGGGGGCGCGAGGACACTGCATCCCTTACCGAGACACCCGGAGCCGGAGCCCTTCAAGCGCAGCGGGCCGCAGAAAGCCCTCACGTTCAACCTGGGCCCCTCGACGCTCCCCAGGCGGACTAAAGCCAAAAGGACTTGCTCCCCTTCGCCCAGAGCCTCTCCGGAGCCCAGGGCTTTTTCCCCAGTCCCGTTCGCCTGCACGGCGGAGCCTCCGAATCCAGTCAGAGTCCCTTCGTCGTCTTTCCCCTCCAGAGAGGAGGCCTTCAGGCAGGTCCTGCAGCAGCAGGGGAGGCTGCGGGAACTGGAGACGCAGCTTCGAGCTCTCGAGAGAGAGCTGGAGTTCAGCGAGTGGGAGAGGTCCTCGACTCCGGCGGCTCCGGGCCTCCAGGACGAGGTGGAGGAACTGGAGCGGAGGCTGAGGCAGAACGAAGCCGAGCTGACGCACGGACAGCACTGGGAGGAACAGCTGAGAGCAGAGGTGGACAAGGAGCAAGGTATACACACGTATACTGTACGCGCTTTGACAACCACATTTCTCAGAGAATTAGCAAGACGTATAGCTGTTATGGTCTGTGCTCTGACTTGGCACAACCGTGGCTGGCTTGCATCATAACAGAGTGAGTGAGTGAGTGTGAGTTTTCAGTTCAAAGTTTTTGATTGATTAGTTTGAGCGTGATTGCTGAATGAATGAATGTGTACATTTAGTGCACTGCCTGGACTAACGTATATCATCGACTAGGCAAGGTGGTTTGGAGAAGTCTGATTTCACTAAAGAGGCCTACCTCACTATTAGATGTGGCTGCCCAGTGGATTACGTGTTTGTATAATAATATATACATTGTACATTGTATTTAGGTGCAGTACTTAGTTTAGACAGTTTTTAGACCAGTCATTAGACCAGTCATTAGTCCTACAACTACAACCCATCTCAAACCCTCACCCTAAACCTAAGCTCCCACGGGGCAGCACACCTAAACTTAACCCATGTCTAACCAATGACTATAGTCTAAACTATAAGTATGCACCCCTAGGATTACTCAAAACCGCAAATGCCTAGAGCAGTATTTGCCAGTAGTTCCTGATATGTCTGTCACAGATAAAAAACACATCAGATGAAATTGAAACACATCTCGTCTAATAACACAACTCCCATGTTTTTGCAGACATACACAGACACCTGGACCAGATCTGCTCTTCAATCGAGGACCACGGCCACCAGCTCCAGGAGGTCCAGGCCCGTTCCGCCCTCCTGGGCCAGAACGTGACACTGGAAGCCCGGCAGCGGAGCTCTCGGCCAGCCACTCCGCAGCCAGAGGAGGCCCTGCAGGGGCCCCTGAAGGAGCAGCTCCACGAGGCCCTGGGGCCCCTGAAGGAGCAGCTCCACAGCCGCCTGCACCAGGGAGCAGAGATGGACGCCATGCTGACGCGGACGGAGAAGGATCTCCACAGTGCAGAGGCAAGGCTGCAGGTATAATATTTATTAGTATTAGCCCATTTAGACCTGAGATGGATTCTACATATGCCTTCTAAGTCCTCCTGACAGTCTTCTGAAAAGAAAAACCTATGTTTCTATATCAGTGGTTCTCAAACACCACCCAAAAATGATATGTAGGCTACTTGCCCACCGACCCACATCTGAAAATATGTTGTTCCAGCGACCCCCCCCCAGAAGCAAAGATTTGAGTTAAAAACGTGAATGAAAGAATATTCAAAGATTTGGGCCACATTTTCACGATTTCTCAAAAATAGCAGATCTACAAGCTCGATGGAATTAAGCCAATTAGCACAAAAACCCGAGTGCCGCGTTATGAGCTTGTATCTGCTATTTTTCAATAGCTAAAGCATAACATAATTCTTAAACACCAAATGGGGGTTCCCGCCCAGAATGGATTAATCCCTCAGCTAAAGACCTCTAAAACATCGCTCTTCGTCATCTTCACGTTCTCTTTTCGAACGATTAGCCGCAAAGCAATGACAAAACTATCGGCAATGGGAAAAAAGGTCTATTTGACTGTATATTATGTACTGTAAATTCGTCCACCAGTGGGTGCTGAATGCGGCTCAATGTTTTGCACACCTATAGTTTTTTCGTATTAGGCATGCACGCTTCATTGAGGCAGGACATGCAAAGTGGCGATAGAGCGTAGGATATTGATATATATATTGATATTCCAATGCAACTATGTCTCTATCCCTGCTGATTTCTCTTGTATCGTAGAGAACGACAACTTGGACACTCAGGCATGAAGGAAGCATGAGTTCAAGTCCGTTTGCTCTCCCCCATGTCCCCCATATATGGGGGACTCTAGGTTGGCGGAGGGTGTGTGTAGAGCCCAGGATCACGTTAGATAATTGACACAGGGGTAAAAGAAAAAAATGGGTTACAAAATCGTGCGATAAAAAATTAAGAGAAATGAAAAGGCAAAAAGAAAAAAATGCTTTACCTGCTTCCTCCTCCTCCTCCTCCTCCTCAGGTGAGGATCCAGGCGATGGAGGAGCTGAACAAGGAGTTGAGACAATGCAACTTGCAGCAGTTCATTCAGCAGACCGGCGTCCCTCCGCCCCCGCCGGGGGACACCGGGGAGCCCCGCCTGCAGGAAGACACGCCGGTCACCGCCGGCGACCAGTACCTCTGCAACGCTGGCATTCTGGAGCAGGAGGACGACCAGCCCGGCAGCGTCTCTGTGATGTGCTGACCAGTACCTCTGCAACGCTGGCATTCTGGAGCAGGAGGACGACCAGCCCGGCAGCGTCTCTGTGATGTGCTGACCAGTACCTCTGCAACGCTGGCATTCTGGAGGAGGACGACCAGCCCGGCAGCGTCTCTGTGATGTGCTGACCAGTACCTCTGCAACGCTGGCATTCTGGAGGAGGAGGACGACCAGCCCGGCAGCGTCTCTGTGATGTGCTGACCAGTACCTCTGCAACGCTGGCATTCTGGAGCAGGAGGACGACCAGCCCGGCAGCGTCTCTGTGATGTGCTGACCAGTACCTCTGCAACGCTGGCATTCTGGAGGACGACGACCAGCCCGGCAGCGTCTCTGTGATGTGCTGACCAGTACCTCTGCAACGCTGGCATTCTGGAGGACGACGACCAGCCCGGCAGCGTCTCTGTGATGTGCTGACGAGCAGTGACTATATAAACGAAGGCGAACAATGTTTTTCCACACTAAATGAAAACTAAGCTGATGATGACTAAAAACTAAGAAGACGAAATATAGTGACAATTCCGTCGACAAATACAAACTAGACTGAAATGTCAGGAAGGGTCTAGTGGACAAGTATAAGTCATTTTACAATTAGTTGCATGCTGAAAATAGCCGATCTACATGTTGTGGGCCTGTAGATCGGCTATTTTCAGCGCGTGGAAAAGAACTGTCATTACGACGGCATCAAGGCCCGCCAAAATACATTTTGTTCAGCTAAATCTACAGTTGATTTAGTCGACTAAAACTAGACTAAAGGTCCCCACACACCGAGAAAGCGTTTTTTTCGTATTTATACCGGCGTTTCTCCCGTCGGGTTTCCAAAAAAACGCGTCCAGTGTGTGTGCAACCATATACCTTAAACCATTCTGACCTGAGATCAGATTCATACGAGGTTCCCACTGGACACACACTGGTCTGATTAACCCATTCTGACCTGAGATCAGATTCTAAAAATGTCAGTCGTTCTTCGATTTTTCAAAAATAGCAGACCTACAAGCTCGTATCGCGCCACTCGGTGGCGCGATATGAGCTTGTAGATCTGCTATTTTTCAATAGGTAAAGCATTACATGATGCTAACACCAAAATGGGTGCCCGGTCAGAATGGGTTAAACACGAAGTCCTGGAATCTCTTAGTGACTAAGAATAGTGACTATTCAAGAGACTAGGACTAAAACTAAAATCAAAATGTGCTGCCAAGAACAACACTGCTGACGAGGACACGATGGGACTGACAAACAGACTGAGGGAAAAAGAGTATCCCTACAAGGAAGAAATCACTATCATAATCTGAATGCTCTCCGTGTCTGTCTGTCTGTCTGTCTGTCTGTCTGTGTGTGCGCGCGCGCGCCAATGTTGGCTGTGAATAAGTTCATGTGTTGCCTATATTCTGTACATTTACGGCTTGTTTGGACTCAAGCACTGAGACACGTGATGTTTCGAGTCAGTGTGTGGGATATCAAAAGCAACTGAAAAATATTTGTGCCCTTGATAATGTATTTTATAAATGTGGACTCAAATAAAGACATTTTAGTGTGTGTGTGTGTGTGTGTGTGTGTGTGTGTGTGTGTGTGTGTGTGTGTGTGTGTGTGTGTGTGTGTGTGTGTGTGTGTGTGTGTGTGTGTGTGTGTGTGCGCGCGCATGCGTGAGTGTATGTGTTTATTTTCCACTCTGGTGTGTGTGCATGTGGACATTATGTGTTTTTATGTGTTCATAATTATGAGAAGAAACACTGTGACCTGAAAACGCTTGCTTTCACGATTATTTAATTATATCCAAACAATCAAATGTGTAATGAAATCATTTTTCTTTTATACTTTTCTTTTGTAAAAAATAAATAAATCATTAAATTATTTACAAATTACGTCACCTTGATTTATCTGTATTTGTTGTTGTACTGCTTGAGGTCCTTGAGCTAAAACTTAGCTGCTAAATCATATAGTTATGATCCAAATGGACCCTTACGGGGGTCTGTAACTCAGAGAGTGTACAAATGGAACGAAATGGACCCTATATACACTCTCAGAGTTAAATTAAGTTTGATTTTACAATATAAATGTGGTGGTCCCAGAGATATATAATGCCATTAAATGGGGGTCCGTAGACTAATTCAGGTCAAACTGCATGCAGGGGCCCTTTATGGGGGTCCGTAGACTAATTCAGGTCAAACTGCAGGGGCCCTTGAAATGAAAAATCACTGCTAGAGCTTCTCTCATGGGGAGTCCTTGGCATATATTTTAAAATGGGGGGTCCGCAGGGCTAATGAGTATAATTTTAGGGGTCCGCAGGGCTAATGAGTATAATTTAGGGGGTCCTTATGGGGGTCCTTAGGGGGAGTCCGCAGGGCTAATGAGTATCATTTAGGGGGTCCCTATGGGGGGGTCCACAGGGCTAATGAGTATCATTTAGGGGGGGGGGGGGGGGGGGGAAGACACATATCTGGAACATTGGACCAATAAAAACCAAAACTCAAAACAAACGTAATTGTTATCTGGCCCTAAAACATGAATATAAACTGTCTGAGTATCTGTTTTCGGTCAAAGATAAAAAGCAGAGACAGATCTTGACCAAATCCAGAGTGAGTCATGACCACAGTCTGGCCATAGAGAAAGGACCACACAAGAAGTCCTACCTATACCTCCAGAACAGAGAGGCTGTGGTCAATGGTCATTGTACCTCAGCTGAGGTGGAGACCGAGACTCACTTCCTATTAAAATGCAATAAATATGATAATATAAGAGCAGAATATTTTAGGAAATTTGAGTTGTTGATCCCACATTTTAAGGAACTAAATGACAACGACAAACAATTCATTCTGTTAGAAGGTTAGGTTAGGAGAGGGACCTGCAGCACACTATACTCTATGGCAGCACACCTGGCTGCACAGTATGTCACCGCATGTCACAAAATGAGGGACAAATAAGAAACCACACACACACACACACACACACACACACACACACACACTTGAGCAAGTCTGATTCTGTCATAATTTTCAATGCCATTGTTGCTTCCTCTTCTCTAATTTAGGCCTATGATAAAGTAATAGATCTTAGTGCTCCATTTTGAGGTGCGCGTGTGATGTGCGTGCATGCGTAAACACACACACACACACACACACACACACACACACACACACACACACACACACACACACACACACACACACCTGAGCATGTCATAACTTTCCATGCAATTATTGTTTATATAGGGATCTATTGCTGGTGTGATGGACACGACTGAAACATTGGAGGCCATAATGGATCCCAGCCCTGAAGAAGCTAGGAAAATGTTTTCAGGTTTAGTGCAGTCTACGCCTCAGTGTATATACCCCTCAGAATGTGGGAGATTCCTGCCTGAAGCTTCTTCTCAGCAGCCATGAGTCTGACCATGCTGTTCCAAGAACAAGGGCAATCATCTTCAGGAACCTACCTTGCTTTGCCTCCCACCTGGACACAGTCACAGGTAGTTGCTGATATGTACAGTTTATTCAGTGTGTAGCTCAAAAAAGATACAATTCTGATTAGGGCCCAGTAAACGTAGAAACCATGAACACATTAAACATTACATAATGTACAAAATACAATTGTTATTTGGTAATTGTGTGTGTATACTATATGTACACAAAATCTAGGGCCCAGTAAACGTAGAAACCATGAACACATTAAACATTACATAATGTACAAAATACAATTGTTATTTGGTAATTGTGTGTGTATACTATATGTACACAAAATCTAGTTCTAAGTTCATTTGAATGTATGTCTTACAGAGCACAAGCTCAGCAGTTAATTGCACCTGAGGCACTGGAGACGTAACCTGACGCTGCCAGATGAGGGCGGTATTGCGGAAACATATTCCACAACACAACACTCATCTGGGATCTCTGACGGAGTTGAGCCCTGAGTCAGATCTGCTTCGTACCGAACCAATCAGCGTGAGCTAAAGGCGGGATGCGGATGTGACGGTATATAGACACGTCGATATGATTGGTTGTGTTTGCACGCCCACACGGTGATAGACAGACGCTCCCATCCAATCATCTACCATGTATCTTGAAAAAAAGGAACAGCCCCGTCATCGAATTTGCTTCCGCGATCCCAGATCCAAATAAGCTGTGAAACAAATTTGTGTAGCAAGCTTTTTGGATCTGGCAGCGTCAGGTTACTGGAGACGAGCCAGAGTTCAGTGGAAACGCTATGACAGCACATTTCATACACCAAGCAGTATACATGTACTCCTGTGGAAACGTCTTTCTCAGATGATGGCATTCATGTGTAGCAGAACATAGCAGTGATATTGGTCCGAAAGGAAGTGCATTGTAAATTAAACAGCCCTCATGAAACTGTCACACATGTGGGAAAATCATTGATGAGTTTGAGAGAAAAACTACTTGTTTTTTATCCATGATCAAGATTGAGTGGACTTGCATTGGTGGCCACAGTGGAGCATGGCAATCTTGTCCTGATGCTCGTGGAATGCCTGAGAACATCTTGTTATCTTCAGCGGCCATTCTTTTCACTGGGACAACACAGACTGAAATTACAGAGTGGGCTGATCTTGTCAATTTACAGCTTCCTAGAAAGAAAGCTTATTATATTCATTGCAGTCAACCTATCTTATACCAGTTGTCTATGACGCCTACACTGAAATGCAGGAACAAACTATGTCCAATCTCCAGGAAACAACATGTAATGGTGGACATATTGACGTTGGAGGTGATGCCAGGTAGTTATACTGTCCTGTAGTTTGAGCTTGATTTTATGAAGTTATATGTTTTGGCTATTATTCGTATATTTTTATTCCAATGGATGTGGGCAGTTGATTTAAGTACTATACCTATACACACAAACAGACTCAGTGATGTAAATAGGTTTTCATTGTAATGTGTGGACATTGGGGACCCAATGGCGGTCTTTTAAATGGGTCCCAGGGACATTTCATGAGTCCTATACTTCAATGACGCTGGAGTACAGTATTGCATCCCAGGACCCCCGGAGGGTGACATGATTGCGTCCTTTCTCAATGTAGTGATTGCATCCTCTCTCAATTCAGTGAGTCTAGTCTAAGGGCGATGCTGAAGACTAGTCTTGGAATAAAGTGCTGCCTGCTGCGCTACTATTGAAATGAAATGTATCAAATGATATCGTTTCATAGCAGGTTTTGGTGCTAAACCTCTGAATACAGCACGGACAAGCATAAACAAATGTGTATTACCCTATTGTGCTGAATATAAGGCTACATTAAACAAACATGACCTGCTTTAATTATACCTAATGACTAGTATCAAATTACTAGTAGCCTACTTAATGACTAGTATTAGTAGTATTGTATTTTTGTGTACATTTTGTATTTAGTTCATAAAGTAAATCATAACTAAAACTAAATCCATTTGAAAATCAAGGAAAAGGTTACTTTTCAGGATTCTAATTTATTTAAAAAGGCAACAGCAGCGCGACACGTTTTGAGCTTGTAGATCGGCTATTTTTGCTACGACAGTAATATGTCTTTTTAAGATATTTTTACTATTATACTCTAAGGTATACAGACACACGTCTCTGATGTGCTCATGGCTGTGTCATGATATTTTAGATTGTAGCAGTGAGCCCAGTGTCTCTGATGTCATGGACACTGGGCTCACATGTCTCAGTAAGACAGCTCTCCCCCCTATCCACAAGGAGGAGCAGTGCACCAAAGAAGTATGGGAATTGTAGTCCAGGAAGGTAGTGAGACCAGTGTCCATGACATCAGAGACACTGTGCTCACTGCTACAATCTAAAATAGCTAAAACCACATATTACACACATAAAGATCTCCAGGAAAGTGTTCTAAAGCTTCTAAACGTCATTAACATATTGAGTCAGGCCTGAGTCAACACGTTACCACAGCCTGGTGGTCTATACTTTGAAAGCATTCTTGAGTGATAAAACCTCACAATGTCCACTATAACTCACAGCTTTAACAGATTGTTATCTTAAAGTGTCCCTAGAGGCCGTTTGAGTCTTAGGATAGACTATACGGCATGGCCTGACTGAACCAATGAAAAACACGACTTATTACAAATATGAATGTACAGTTATGACATTATATGTTGAGGGGCATAAGCTATCAAAATATACATCAAGCGAAATCCATAGACTTGGCTGCCACATGCCAGAATAGCGCCCCTCAAAGAATAAAAGAACAAAGTCCCTATCAAACTATACAGATTTGGTAGCCTTTGTTCCTGCATGATTCACTTGATTGACTCATTGATTCGCCTGATTGATTGATTGACAGTATGCAGAATGGCTACATTTCAAATGAAAGCACAACTCAATGCAGATCATTGTTGTTTTCGTCGACTCAAACTAAGACGAGACTAAACCTTTTTCCACTGACGAAAGTGAAATATATCAGTCATTACGACGTTGTCCGCCCACCAAAGTACATTTCTGTCGACTAAATTCAATTACATTCAAATTAAATTAAATTAAAAGCCTGGTGAAAGTATCAAAACTCCACTAAAACATTTCAGGGGGGGGGGGGGGGGGCAGACCCCCCAACATCGGTAAGAGGGGGAGGGGTTCAGATCACACACAGAGAGAGAGAGAGAGGGGGGGGGAGGGGTTTCAGAACACACAATTTAAATTCAATTCAATTCAAAGGGCTTTATTGGCATGAGAAAACATACGTTTACATTGCCAAAGCAGAAAGAACAATACAACAATACAGCAATACAATCAAAACAAAAATTATGTACTTTGAAGGTCAGAATCTTCAATAGATCAACTTCTGTGTACCAAGATAACTCGATGCAGGTATAGTGCAGGAATATACACAACACACACACACACACACACACACACACACACACACACACACACACACACACACACACACACACACACACACACACATAGAGAGAGAGGGGGGGGGGGTGCATGCTTGGTGGGTGCCCCCCCTCCCCTCATGGTGCCCTGCAGGGCAACTGACTGCTCGACCTATAGGAAGAGAGAGAGAGAGAGAGAGAGAGAGAGAGAGAGAGCGAGAGCGAGACAGAGGGAGAGAGACACAGAGAGAGACACAGAGAGAGACGGACAGAGAGAGACACAGAGAGAGACAGAGAGACACAGAGAGAGACAGAGAGAGAGAGAAGACAGAGAGAGAGAGAGACAGACAGACAGACAGACAGAGAGACAGGAGAAGTCAAGACGTCTTCTCCAACACATGCTGAGGTAAGGTAAGACATTTTCTATTTTAAACACACACATGTATAGAGTAGGGTGAGCACATCCAACCTAACATTTTGAGGGACAGTAGCATCACTTGAGTGGGACAGCATTTGTTGTCTCTGGCTTCCATTGCAGTCAGTATGTCCGAATTCATCCAATATGTGAAGCACTTTGTAAACTTGTTTTTGAAAAGTGCTATACAAATAAAGTTATTATTATTATTATATTATCCATGGCTCCGAGCGGGCGGAGACCCTGGCGGTTCTCAGAGGAGCCATGATGTTTAGTACTGATGTAAATTTGGTTTTAAAGGAGAATTCCATGCTAGAATGCTTTCTTATCTTTCTTACCTTTCTTTGTAGTTGTTATGGGGCTATGGGGTGTTATGCTAGTTCGCTTATTTCCATTGAAAGAAGTAGTAAAGTGTGCCGCTGGGGATATTATTTACATCATGAAGAGAGGATATATACAAAGAAATTATAATTTTGAGCGATGGAAATAAGCAAATTAGCACAACACCCCATAGCCCCATTCAATTCAATGCAATTCATTTAGGGCTTATGGTAGGGGAAATAGCCAATAAGGAGCTTTTGCACAAAATAACACCTGGACCTCTTTGGTGGGGACGTAACAACTACAAAGAAAGGTAAGAAAGCCTTTTAGTATGGATTTCTCCTTTAAAGCCAAGCCATGCTTCTTCGACTAGTGAGCTCCTGAGCACATCAGACCAATCCAGACTCTCCAGTTCAAGGTTAAAGGCCTCGCAGGTTTTGATGTCCCTATAGATATGACTGTTTTGTGACAGTCAAACTTTAGTTTCGGCCTATAGGAGTTCACATGCAGAGAAGCCTGAGTGAAGAGGTCATTTAGAATAGCAAGTCACTAAGATAGCCTAGGGACACTTTAAGATAGTCAGTTTGTAACAGCTGTGAGATCCTGCTATATAGTGGACATTGTGAGGTTTTACCACACTGAAGAATGCTTTGAAAATAAGACCACCTGTGGTAACTTGTTGACAAGAGGCAATGGAGCCTTAAGGGTCAACACACACACACACACACACACACACACACACACACACACACCTCCTATTCATTTCAACAGCAAAACAAAGGAATTAGGTAAATGAATCCACAGAGCCCTGTAAGGGCGCTTTCACACCGGACATGTTTGGTTCGTTTAAAACGAACCATGGTCCGCTTACCCCTTTGGTTCGGTTGGTGTGAACATGCATCCGAACTCTGGTGCGGATCAAAGAAACGAACCATGGTCCGCTAAAAAAGGCCGGACTCGGTTCGCTTCCAAACGAACCACGGTGCGGTTCGTTACTGGTGTGAATGCATTCGGACTTTATAGAGGACCAAATACAGTACGATAGCCAAAATAGCTGTCGGGCTTCGGCAGTTGTGAGGCTGCATTAATAATTAGTTATAAAAGCATGTATTTTTTACGGGGATCACTACTGATATGACAGCTGACAGTCTGATTTTATTTTAATAGTAGACGCATGTCGAGGCGCAGCGCAAATGTAATGGCAGCGTACGAGGTTCACATGCGCAAAAATAACAGATGTATAATTATCGACACGGAATGGTATACGGTATATGGTACACGTACGGATGTAAGCTTGTAGATCTGTTTATTTTAAGCATGCGCAGCCGTCACGCAAAGTTATGACAAAGCATGCGATGCATGAGTCTTCATGCGAGAGTTTCTCTTTCAACTCGTGTCCCCTACTTTTTTCTGTCTGTCTGTCTGTGTTTGTGTGTGTGTGTGTGTGTGTGTGTGTGTGTGTGTGTGTGTGGGGGGGCGCACATGAGGGGGAGAGAACCATATATTTATATGGGAGAGACGCAGAGACAGAGAATTTGAAATATTTAAAATCATCCATGTCGCGCACGGCCGCACGTATAGAGAAAAAGCCAATGTTAAATAAGCTATACACAGGTGGTCCCAAATGATTAATTGATTACATCACTATAGCAAAAGACGTAAAACTAGGTCAACTCAATTAGCTTCAGCGGAGCTGTTCTGACTTGAAGCTCAATAACCTACTAACTGACCACCTTCAAGTTTAAACCATAAGATGACATGGAAATGCCTGCCGATTTGATGCGCAGAAATAACATATCTAATCAGGTCAAGGTGCACACATGGAAGAAAAGTCATTTTTATCGGGGATACCTTGTTGTTGTAGGCTATACGTCTCCGTGAATTGTATGCAGCAGCAAGCACATTATTGTTCAAACACCTGCTCCTCTGTTCACCTGTTGCTCTTATTTGGCTAATAAAATAATTAAGAATGAATGCAATAGCAAGTTGTTGCTGTCATGTTGCTGTTCTCTTCTCTCTCTGTGTGACTGAAGGTTGCCCCAAAAATTGTAGACAGTGATTTCCCCTCATGTTCTTTTTCCCTCACTATTTGGTTCGCTTAACATGTCCACGTGTCATTTGTTTACATATTTGGTACGCTTTACAAAGTCCAGTGTGAACACCAAACGGACCAAAATCAAAATGCTAATATTTGGTCCTTGGTCCTTGATCCGGACCTTCTAAGCGAACTTTGGGTGTGAAAGCGCCCTAAGAAAGACACATCAAGTGTAACACATGGAACCAAATGGACCCTTACAGGTCTGTAACCAAATGGACCCTTAGGCCTGACTCACACATGTTTACTGATGCAAGCTCACAATGCATTTCCAATGGGAGTCACATGGTTTGACCCAACATTTGTGTTGTATGAGGGGGAGGGGGGCAGACGGCAGTCGAAACACAGCCGAAAGCCGTACAACATCTAGCATTCTGCTTTAGCTTTGTGGTCCCATGTTATCTCTATGCAGAGCAGCTTTTGCGTTTTTTTAGCTTGGAATGAACAGCTTTGTTTGTTTTGCGTTTTTTTTTTTCTCCTCAAAACTTAACTTTAAAGCAGCTTTTAAAAGCTGAAGCTTTTAAAAGCTGCGTTTAGCCAATCAGAGCACAGAGTGGTTTGAGGAGGTGGGGTTGAGCTAATTTCACAAAACCAAAAGCCTCTGCGAAAGCTGTCCGGCCCGATTCTCTGCATCAGTACCCATACCCGAGGCGGGGGTTGGTGATAGGGCCTTTCTGTGTGGAGTTTTCATGTTCTCCCTGTGTCCCCTAGGGTAGATACCCTCACAAAAACATGCAGTAATCCTGGTCTCTAAAACTACCTCCCCCTGGCCAGCCGGGGCGCCTGATGTAGGGGAAAGGAACTGGTCGGAATAACGTGTCCCTTCCATGCGCTACGTCCGGCCGGGGAAATTCCCCTCTGTCAGGTGAAAAGAAGCAGCTTGGACTCCTCATGCATAGAAGGAGGCATGAGGTCAGTCCGCTGCCCCCCCAGGTTGGCAGAGGAAGTGTAGCGCCCAGGATTACATTAGATTAGATAATTGGCACTGGGTGAAAAGAAAACTGGGCTACAAAATCGTGGGATAAAAAAAATAAGGGCTGTATATGAAATATGAAAGGATATTTGGCAGACCATAGCATATTTATGGAAAGAAATTAAAGTTTATATGAGAGTTGTCGAAGCAGGTTGTGTTCCGTGTTCCGTCGCCAGCCAGTTCTATCCCAGTGGATTGGCACGGTTTCTGGGGAGAAGTGTTGCTGCATTCAGCCCCCCCCCGGTTCTCACCGCCGAAGCTATGGACTACTGACCAGTCCAGAACGCTATCCGTCTGATTGTGGACTAAACACACACACACGGTTGATAAATTAGCAGATATAGATAGATAGACAAACAACTAACCAATATAGTTCAAACCGGTTGTTTTTTCGTGTCTTTCCCCGAGAAGAGGGGAGGAGCAGCCCGCTCCGCAGGTCGTCATGTGTGTGTGTGTGTGTGTGTGTGTGTGTGTGTCGGTAGCTGCATTGTATGTTCATTGTTGAAACTTGGGCACCGTCAATCATACCTTTAAAAAATAATTAATAGCCTTTAAATCAGTTGTATGTACCCCCTCTATTTATGCAATATGTTGCCCGTGTTTTGTGATTGGTTTGCTGCGTTCTGAATCGATAAACCAATCGCCTAGATAATATTATTTTGAGGGAATCATTTCAATTGGTTTATTGCGTTCATGTAGGCCTATGGATGAACCTCATAGCATAGTGTGTGTGTGTGTGTGTGTGTGTGTGTGTGTGTGTGTGATATTGATTATTTATGGAGTAATAAAAGTATGCCTAGGCCTACTAGGCTACTATAGCGGCCCAAGTTTCACATCATCTGCTAAATAAAAAGCAGTCTCGTTCGGTTATTTACAAAAAAGTTTACCAAGATTATATTATTTATTCATCGATAAATAGGTTATGATGTAACTAAATATATAATTATGTCTCCTCTACAGTCGCTATTTTACATTTTAGACTTTCAAATGCGCATCTGCTCAAACTGTCTGTTTTCTTTCTCTCGTCTCAAAGCCAGTCCAGGCAGCTTGACTGACAGGTACTTTGTACACGCCCACTTTCTAAAAAAAAAACCTGCGTCGAAATGATTTCTGCTTTGCTTTTTATTTCTGCTTCTGCCAATGTGAACGAAGCTTTAGGGCTGTATTTTGCGTGTCTTAAGTACCAGGTCTTATTCCCTAACTTGAGTAAACTAAAGACCTGGAGGCGTGATCAATGCCATTTGGCTATTCTGAGTGGCCAAAGAGCATTGATCACGCCTCCAGGTCTTTAGTTTACTCAAGTTAGGGAATAAGACCTGGTACTTAAGACACGCAAAATACAGCCCTAATTAGAGTGCAAACCACCTACAAGTTTAGATGCAGAGCTTGCAGATCAGCGGTTTTCAAGTATTTCTCACCGATAGTCTATGCAATATCTCCCCCCCATAGGATCTTTAATGAATTGCAGGTTGGTTGAGAACACTTCTTTGATTGATTGATACTAGACCTGTATGTTCCCGTCGCAGTCGGCCACCGTCCCACTGGCCGAGCCTGATTGGTTGAGCCTCAATTGGCTGAAGTAGAGGCTGGAAATTGCACAGGTGAAAGGAGTTGGCCTCATTAGGCCCACTGGCAGAGCCTGAAACAGAGCCTTTTGTGGTGGCTCTGGAGAACCGTGGGTCCGACCGACTCGATACCGGGCACTGCACTCCCTGTGCGGGTGTGGAACGCGTGTGTCGAATGTGAAGTCGGCGGGGCGAACGGTCCTCGAGTTACGTGCATTACAACCGTACACACGCACGTACGCAGAGACGTGGCGATTTATAGTAGGATGGGACTTTATTGAGTAACACAGTAAAAGTATTTTAAATGATTAAATAAATGTAAATAATGTTTAACATTTCTAACTTTGTTCTTATTCTTTTGTAGAGTATACTTTTTGACACTTTCAAACACAAATGAAAACTTCCAACACAAAATGAAAGCAATTCTGCTAAGCTATAGCAGTATACTAAACACATTAGATAACATTGTAACACATTATAAGTGTCATAATGACTGAAAATAAAACAAACATCACTGACCATTGGCCTCCTTGGACCTGGAACCCATTAGTTAGTAGGACTTGCTTCTTGTCTCTGGTCATTTTGTTTGTGAGAATGCTCCCTCCTAACCTGACTCTCTGCTGCCCCCATCTGGCGGAGTCAGGTTAGCTCATCCCTCCAGCCTTTTCAGGTGTTCCAGCTCAGGCAAACGAGCTGGAACGTAATACTTTGGCTATTATGAAAAAAAAGTTGATGTACAATGTGACACGTTATGAGCTTGTAGATCTACTATTTTATGAAAATGTTAGTACAATACTCCAATTTAACACTAATGGTAATGTTTTGGTCTTGATAGATTTGCTGACTATATATTTTTAAGTGGTGCAACCACTTCTACATCCAGTTTTGTCCACCTGTGTACCTGTGTACCTGTGTCTTTGAGCACGAGTATGTTACTCATTTATACCAGTAGGGGGCGCCAGAAACAGAGAGAGGGGTAGTGCTGTGTCTCTAATGAGAGAGAGAGAGAGAGAGAGAGAGAGAGAGAGGGGAGTTGCACCACTTGGTTCACACAGGTGTGATTTTTACAACACTGCAGGAGATGTGTTTGGGTGAACGGTGAGTCTCTTACCACCGCGGCTCAGTGACGTCATGTTGCAGTTTTAGTAAAACAGAGAGATGTGTTTGGGTGAGCGGTGAGTCTCTTACCACCGCGGCTCAGTGACGTCATGTTGTATTTTTAGTAAAAACAGAGAGATGTGTTTGGGTGAGCGGTGAGTCTCTTACCACCGCGGCTCAGTGACGTCATGTTGTAGTTTTAGTAAAAAAGGAGAGATGCGTTTGGGTGAGCAGTGAGTCTCTTACCACCGCGGCTCAGTGACGTCATGTTGTAGTTTTAGTAAAACAGAGAGATGCGTTTGGGTGAGCGGTGAGTCTCTTACCACCGCGGCTCAGTGACGTCATGTTGTAGTTTTAGTAAAAACAGAGAGATGTGTTTGGGTGAGCGGTGAGTCTCTTACCACCGTGGCTCATCCAGCTAACATGTCCATATGGGCCCCACTTGGGTTTTGATATGGGCTATGGGTTTTACCTGGGCCGTGCACCCACTTTTTACAAAGCACCCACCTGTGTTAGCCCATATGGGCTTACGTGGGTTTCTAACTGGGTCTTAGGTGGTATCCAAATGGGCCATTTGATGTCAGAACCATGTGTGCGCCACCTGTGTTTGCCTATATGGTTTTGAACTGGGATCTGATTGAGCCTTAAGTGGGTACCAACTGGGTGAATTATATTTGACCCATGTAGGCCACACTTGTGTCCGCCCATTAAGGGCTCCAAGTGGGCCGTGCACCAACTTTTCACAAAGCACCCAGCTGTGTTAGCCCATATGGGCTTACGTGGGTTTCTAACTGGGTCTTAGGTGGTATCCAAATGGGCCATTTGATGTCAGAACCATGTGTGCGCCACCTGTGTTTTCCTATATGGGTTTGAACTGGGATCTGATTGGGCCTTAAGTGGGTACCAGCTGGGTGAATTATATTTGACCCATGTAGGCCACACTTGTGTCCGCCCATTAAGGGCCCCAAGTGGGCCGTGCACCCACTTTTCACAAAGCACCCACCTGTGTTAGCCCATATGGGCTTACGTGGGTTTCTAACTGGGTCTTAGGTGGTCCAAATGGGCCATTTGATGTCAGAACCATGTGTGCGTCACCTGTGTTTGCCTATATGGGTTTGAACCGGAATCTGAATGTGGGTTCCAGCTAGGCGAATTAAATGCGCCCCATGTAGGCCAGACTTGTGTCTGCCCATTAAGGGCTCCAAGTGGGTTTTCACCCAGTATACACTCAGGGCCCAGCTGTGGGTTTTAGGTGGGGTCCAAATTGGCAATTGTATCTCAAACCCATGTAGGCCTCACCTGTGTTTACCTATATAGGCTTGAAGTGGGATCTGAATGGGCCTTGAGTAGAGTCCAACTGGGAACTTTGAGACCGCTGTAGATCCCACTTCTATAGCAGCACAAGTGGGTAACACCCGGGAACTTTGCCAAAATGGGTTTCAAGTTGGTCCTGAAGGGATTTAAATGGAAGAATTTAGCAGTATATTGACATAAACCCTGTTTAACAACTGCAAACACATTAACACAAGATGTAAAAAGTGCCTAAGGTTTAGCCAATTTAAGTTTTACCAGAGTGAAAAAGCTATATCAGAGAATATATCTTTTGACAAAGTTTATTGAAAACATGGTCACATGGAATCTATTGGTTGCAATATAAAAACAAGCTTTGTTCTTTCAGACCAATTTTCTGTTAATGTTTTAACATAACCGTCATAAATGAAACATATGAAAAACAAATTATTCACAAATTGTGTAAATAACACTTGTGTGAAGTGATGGGCGATCATATCATACATCACATTCGGTACACATTGCTCAGCCAATCAAATTGTCGCAATGGGGTACACACATTGCTACGCCAATCAAATAATAGTTATGGGGAACAAACAAACCTGGGCATAGGACAGGCTAGCACGCCTCAAAATAAATAAATAAAACACTATTGCAAGCTTATTGGGCAATGTTGATCATTTTCAAGAACTTGAACCATCAAGTGAAGATAGGGTTAAATTAAAGGATATTTAACTCTCAAACATGTTTGGGGTCATTCTAACATTGTGGTGTTTTTTGTCACTGTACCCATTCTTTAACAACTAGGAGTAAGGAGCAGCCATTATCTCTGGGAGCTGGCGCTCAGGCAGCAATTAGGGGTTATGAATTTTGCTCAGGGACACACTTTGACACATCGCTGGCCTAGCATCGTCTCAAGAACAACCAGGGGCTCTGGGTCCCCAGGCACGTTCACTAACTTGTGAGCACCCAGTTTTTAAAATTGCTTGATTCAGTATCTAAATATTTGATATTCATATTATCAGACACGCCTCCTTCCTATGTAAACCTATGGTAACGTTAAAATCAATTTGAATCATGTTAGATTAATTGAAAACAACACTTAACCTACTGCAAGACATAGATACATTGACAGACAATATGGAGGAAGCACTTATAGAAACCCCAACTGAAGTACTAGGGCAGGACAGGAAGAAAAACAAACCATGGGCCACTGATAACATCCTAGATCTACCGGGAGGCAGTAAAGTGGATCACATAATCCACGTGTGGAAGCATAGATGCAGGGAGAAGACAGGGCAACAATAAATATGATATATTACTTTATTGTCAGTTCACACTGAAATTTGTCTTGCGACACAAGCAGCCAGGTATGCAGAACATATACAAAACACAGAGAACAAGACAATTTACATACATAAAGACATGAGCAATATCCACCGCTTAGATTATCCTGTGGCTATTACATCTCCTGATTGAGCCTCAAGGTCGACTGGTAGACAAAGGACCTCTTTAGTCTGACCTTGTTGTATGCTGGTACACCATATCTCCTTCCTGAAGGTAGCAACCTATATTCTCTATACAACACATGCTTAGTATTAGAGGTGATATTCCTTGCTAACCTTAGGATGCTGTTATCATATGTGGATGTATACAGTTTCTGAAGTTGTTGTCCAACAATCTTTGAACAAATGTTCAGTTGTTGCAGCAGTTGTGACTTTAGGGCTGCAGACAAACATCCATACCAGGTGGTACTACAGTACTGAAGAACACTCATAATAACAGAAGTGAAAAACAAAAGAAGAATCCGTCTACTAGCACCGAAGGATCTTAGACGGCGAAAGAAGTAGATTCTTTGCTTTGTTTTCTTACACACTGAATCAATCTGATCTTTCCATGACAAAAGATGGTCTATTACTACTCCTAGGTATTTGTACGAACATACCTGGTTGATCGGTTCCCCATGAATAGTAATGGGGGATCTGTGTATCTCTGGTGGTGTACCAAAAACAATCTCTTCTGTCTTTTTTGTGTTAATGATGAGAGCGTTGTTATCACTCCATTCAACCACCTTATTTACTCTGTGTTGGTGCAGTCCAGGATCACTGGAACTATCTAGGAGAGAGATCAAAACTGTATCATCTGAGTATTTTAGAATGTATTGGTCTGGTGTGTCAGTGCGACATTCAGACAGGCATTCCTCAATACGACAGCTGTCAGTATAGAGGGTGAAAAGTACAGCTGAGCTCACACAACCCTGGGGAGCACCAACATTAGTAGTTAATGCTGATGAGAGGGTTGTGTTCACTTTCACCCTCTGTACTCTGTTAGTAAGAAAAGAAGCATACCAGTGAATTAAGTATGGATTCAGTTCCAACTGTACCATTTAAAGGTAGCCTAGACAATAAAGCACATAAAGCAGCCTAGACAACACAAAATAAACTGAGGAGGACACAACAACATACAGCCACAATAATAGAAGACAAGCATGACTCTACTAACCGAGAAGGAAGCAATATCCAAGTGATGGACAGAGTATTGTTAGGAAGTTAACTATACAAATGTGCAATAATCCCAACATACTAGTGCTATGAAGTCCAGTAGTGCATGTGGTAGGATGCCTCAATACGTCAAGCTGAAGTAGAGGAGGCAGTAAAGAGCATGTTATCGATAATGTCCCAGACATGTCGGACACCGTCCCAGTCGGCCGCCTGATTGGTTGAGCCTCAATTGGCTGAAGTAGAGGCTGGAAATTGCACAGGTGAAAGGAGTTGGCCTCATTAGGCCCACTGGCAGAGCCTGAAACAGAGCCTTTTGTGGTGGCTCTGGAGAACCGTGGGTCCGACCGACTCGATACCGGGCACTGCACTCCCTGTGGGCGTGTGGAACGCGTGTGTCGAATGTGAAGTCGGCGGGGCGAACGGTCCTCGAGTTACGTGCATTACAACCGTACACACACACGTACGCAGAGACGTGGCGATTTATAGTAGGATGGGACTTTATGAGTAACACAGTAAAAGTATTTTAAATTATTAAATAAATGTAAATAATTTTTAACATTTCTAACTTTGTTCTTATTCTTTTGTAGAGTATACTTTTTGACACTTTCAAACACAAATGAAAACTTCCAACACAAAATGAAAGCAATTCTGCTAAGCTATAGCAGTATACTAAACACATTAGATAACATTGTAACACATTATAAGTGTCATAATGACTGAAAATAAAACAAACATCACTGACCATTGGCCTCCTTGGACCTGGAACCCATTAGTTAGTAGGACTTGCTTCTTGTCTCTGGTCATTTTGTTTGTGAGAATGCTCCCTCCTAACCTGACTCTCTGCTGCCCCCATCTGGCGGAGTCAGGTTAGCTCATCCCTCCAGCCTTTTCAGGTGTTCCAGCTCAGGCAAACGAGCTGGAACGTAATACTTTGGCTATTATGAAAAAAAAGTTGATGTACAACGTGACACGTTATGAGCTTGTAGATCTACTATTTTCTGAAAATGTTAGTACAATACTCCAATTTAACACTAATGGTAATGTTTTGGTCTTCATAGATTTGCTGACTATATATTTTTTACAACACTGCAGGATATGTGTTTGGGTGAGCGGTGAGTCTCTTACAACCGCGGCTCAGTGACGTCATGTTGTATTTTTAGTAAAAACAGAGAGATGTGTTTGGGTGAGCGGTGAGTCTCTTACCACCGCGGCTCAGTGACGTCATGTTGTAGTTTTAGTAAAAACAGAGAGATGCGTTTGGGTGAGCGGTGAGTCTCTTACCACCGTGGCTCATGCAGTGACGTCATGTTGTAGTTTTAGTAAAAACAGAGAGATGTGTTTGGGTGAGCGGTGAGTCTCTTACAACCGCGGCTCAGTGACGTCATGTTGTAGTTTCATGTTCTTGTGTTGTATTTCTGATGTGGATATAAATGTATTATTAAACGTGTGTGTGTGTGTGTGTGTGTGTGTGTGTGTGTGTGTGCGCGCGTGTGTGTGTGTGTGTGTGTGTGTGTGTGTGTGTGTGTCCGTCCACAGGATGACGTTGGCCCTCCTGTGGTTTCTCGCCACATCTCTTCCTGGTGAGTATATTTATAAATACTTTTACTAATAACAGAGTACTTATTGTCGTGTCCAATTATGGATGTGCGAGATTTATTCTCAGAAATTGGAGTAAAATATATATATTGGGTCAAATTGATTGATCAAAGTGTGGTTCTCTGCTGAAGCAACTGTGGAGAGCTGGAGGTCTCTGACCACATTCCAATGGATCCAATTAGCTCTTCGTTAAGTCCCACTCAAGCCCGTTGTTGACCAATACCACGTTAGCAACGGTTACTAAGGTATAGGGTCCTGGTCAAGCTGTCTTACCCGCGTTCACCAGTGCCATGGAGTTGTATTCCTCCATGTCAGTGAAAGACATCCCGAAGGAAATAATTTCCAACTTCTGGAGTAGTAGTGGTAAGGAGATATCGGAGAGAACAAGGCAAAAGGGACTACAATATGCAATTGAAAAGTACATTCGTGAAATCGTGTGTCGCCGGAGTCATGCCAATGAACATGACATTCAAAGCGAGGCGAAAGCTCTCCGATCGCGATGTAAAAGTCAGCCGCCCCATGTCTTGTCCATTGATGTTCAGGTCAAAAATATAAAGGGACAACAATGTTCTTGCACTGCAGGGTAAGTCAATATAGTGTCCTTGTTGTATTTTAAGGTGTGGTTCAGTCATGACTTATAACAACAATGTTGGGTCAAACCATGTGACTCCCATTGGAAATGAATTGCGAGCTTGCATTAGTAAACAAGTCTCACACAGCTATACAACAATCTGTTGTGATTGTGTGAGTGGAGCCTAACTCTTTAATGGGATCCTGTTTCTCTGCAGCTCTCACAACAACAACAACGACAACAACAACAGGTAAACAAACATCAACAAACAAACACACATTACAGATTGTTACCTAGAAATATTTATAATAAGAGTAAATATTACTTTATGTGAGCTGTTTATTGTATTTATAGTCAGAGTAAATATAGTAAAAATATCTATACTGTCTGTCTGTCTGTCTGTCTGTCTGTCTGTCTGTCTGTCTGTCTGTCTGTCTGTCTGTCTGTCTCATATGGTCTGTCTGTCTGTCTGTCTGTCTGTCTGTCTGTCTGTCTGTCTGTCTGTCTGTCTGTCTGTCTGTCTGTCTGTTTCATATGGTCTGTCTGTCTGTCTGTCTGTCTGTCTGTCTGTCTGTCTGTCTGTCTGTCTGTCTGTCTGTCTCATAATGGTCTGTCTGTCTGTCTGTCTGTCTGTCTGTCTGTCTGTCTGTCTGTCTGTAATAATTCAGTGATTGGTCAGATAGTTCTTAACCCTTTAATTCCAGTGAAGCGTCTCTGTGTCGTTTTACATTTTAAACATTAATCATATTTTATTCTTTAGCCATTCAGAAATACCAGATCTACAAGCTCACCGCGTGTCACTTAGTGCCGTGCAGTGAACTTCAAATTTAAACTGGGGACCCCTAAAATAATCATATTTGAATTTCTCTCTCTCTCTCTCTCTCTTCTCTCTCTCTCTCTCCTCTCTCTCACTCTCTCTCCCCCTATCTCTCTTCCCTCTTCCCTCTCTCTGACTCTCTCTCTCTCCTCTCTCTCTCTCTCTCTCTCTAATCTCTTCTCTCTCTCTCTCTCTCTCTTCTCTCTCTCTCACTCTCCCGCTCTCTCTCTTCCTCTCTTCCTCTCTCATCCCTCTCTCTCTCTCTCTCTCTCTCTCTCTCTCTCTCTTTCCTCTCTTCCTCTCTCTCATCCTCTCTCTCTCTCCCCGCTCTCTCTCTCTCTCTCTCTCTCCCTCTCTCTCATCCCCCTCTCTCTCTCTCTATCTCTCATCCCCCCCCCTCTCTCCTTCTCTCTCTCTCTCTCTCTCTCTCTCTCTCTCATGGCCCTCTCTCTCTCTCTCTCTCTCTCTGTCTCTGTCTCTCTCTTTCTCTCTCTCAGATTCAACTAGAAACACCTGCTCTCCTGACAAGACTGTTGGACTCACCTGCTCAGGTAAAACACACTACACTTTAGTTTACAGTCAAAGTCATATTACTTTTGAACCACTTCAAACCTATGTTTAGTCGACTGTATTCCCAAGGGCTCTGTACTCGGCCCACTACCGTTGTCACTCTAAAATATCATATCTACAAGCGTGTATTGTGCCGAGTTGTGAGCTCACAGATGGTGTGTTTTAGCAGACAGTTTACCCTAGAATAGGAACACTACAGTTCTTAATGTTTATTGTATTGTCTGTGTACAGAGCCTGGTGATGTCAGGCTGGTGGGAGGAGCCAGTAACTGTGCTGGTAGACTGGAGATCAACGTCCAGGACCAATGGAGACCAGTGTATCGTTATCCCTGGAACCATCAGTCATCATCTGTAGTGTGTAGACAGCTGGGCTGCGGCTCTGCTGTTTCTACAGAACGGAGACGTGGTTCTACATCTCAACCTGTATGGCTGATTACATCTAACTGTGTTGGATCTGAATCTCTACTGAGGGAATGTGGAGCAATGGGGTCTGATACTTCTCCTACAGTCTGGAGCTGATCTGTTCAGGTAACAACATGACTTCAACAATGATACTAATCTATACTGTCTGTCTGTCTGTCTGTCTGTCTGTCTGTCTGTCTGTCTCATATGGTCTGTCTGTCTGTCTGTCTGTCTGTCTGTCTGTCTGTCTGTCTGTCTGTCTGTCTGTCTGTCTGTCTGTCGGTCTGTCTCATATGGTCTGTCTGTCTGTCTGTCTGTCTGTCTGTCTGCCTGTCTGTCTGTCTGTCTGTCTGTCTGTCTGTCTGTCTGTCTGTAATAATTCAGTGATTGGTCAGATAGAACTCCTTCAGTGCCACAGTCAGTCAGCCATCTTTGTCACAGGTGCCACTTTTTACATGCGATTTAGAAATCTTTGAAGGCCCACAGAATATGTTGTGCTATACCAAAATATGATGTCACATATCTCAAATGAAAGATCTACTACTCTACTTTTCCCAGAAAAAATAAGTGAGTCGTTTGCTTTCACCGTTCTGAAGTTATTGACCTTTGAATGAAGCTTGGTTTTATAAAAACGGCCATCTTGGAAACTGGAAGCTGAGAAAACTGCATTTTAGTGTGAGGTACTTTCTCACTCAGAATTCTCACTAAAGACTTTTATTTTTTATGTCAGTGATATCACACAGTACTTGTTCTCACAAAAAAAAAAAAAAAAAAAAATCTTTTTTTTTTTTTTTACTGAAAAACATTTTTAAAAATTTAAAGCTAGGAAAAAATATTAAAAAAAAAAAAAAAAAAAAAACGGGTCCCCCCGTTTATACAGGGGCCCCCTGGCTCCAGGCCAGGGGTACCCAAGTACCCAATCTGGCCCTGGATAAAAATATCGTTTTGACAGAGTTGGTGCACCACCCTGTGGCACCAGCTGGCGCTGCATGCTGGTTGCAAAGTAGCAGCGCACGCATGCACACGCGCGCACGTGCACACGCATGCACGCGCGCGCACGTGCACACGCATGCACGCGCGCGCATGCACGGGCAACGCGTGTCGAGTACTCTCGGGTTGTTGGGACTGGGAGGGAGTGAGTCAATGTCCGATTGGAATTATATACTTTTCTTCACTAGTTCATGGTGGTCGTGAGGTGAGCTACGCACACCGTCGTACACACACATCGATGTTTGACGGGAAGGTTTCATGGAGTGATTGCTACATTTGATCAAACGAGTATTTAGTTGGTTACTTTGAGAGCGAGAGAGACGACCCTGCGCCTCAACAAAAAGTTGCATCGCCTCAAAATGGGGGGGGGAGAGAAGAGATAACAAAGCCCCAGCCTATAGTCAGTGACTCATAGTGGGCCGATGAGGGGTAAAATAAAACGTTTGGTAACAGTTACAGTTGGGGGGGGGGAGAGGGAGAAGAGATCGAGGCTCAGCGGCCTTTAGTGATTGCTACGTTTGAGTACAATAATCATACATGAAATATTTTACATGCATAGATGACAGTATAAAACACATTGACTGTGAGAGCAGCATGCGTTTCTTTTTTCGCTGGCATTCTTACAAGACATAAACTGTAATCGGCCAGTCGCCTACAGTGGATTTACATTTATCACACTGCGTAATCTCCCGTTTACAATATCATTTGCGTGGGTCTCTCTTTCCACCCACTGACATCTCTTTTTGCTAAACTTTGAGCTAAGATTGAACGGGACGGGAGGCAAGCTCTATACGTCGGGTGTTGCTTTGCATACGGCAGCTTGTGATAATATACGAGCGACTCATTTGATTGATATGTAACTGAAACTGAGCACACACACACACACACACACACACACACACACACACACACACACACACACACACACACACACACACACACACACACACACACACACACACGGGGTGTGCGAAGAGAATCATACTAGCGATAACAGAAACGGGGCAAGTGTTCTTGTTACGTCTTACGAGCTTGCTAGTTAGACCTACGTCTTACGTGACAAGAACACTTGCCCCGTTTCTGTTATCGCTAGTATGATTCTCTTCGCACACCCCGTGTGTGTGTGTGTGTGTGTGTGTGTGTGTGTGTGTGTGTGTGTGTGTGTGTGTGTGTGTTTATGTTATCGCTAGTATGATTCTCTTCGTTCACACACACACACACACACACACACACACACACACACACACACACACACACACACACACACACACACACACACACACACACACACACACACACGAAATCAGCCTGTTGCGACTGCGAGAGGGAACAGAAAGCCTCACTCTGAGTCACTCACTCGTCTGTCTGTCTCTCTCGCTCGCTCTCACAAACCAGCCTGTCTTTCGTCTTGGTGCTTTTCCTACCACCAACGACAAGGGGGCGGCAGAAAAGCAACCATTTGGGGTTGGTTTTTTTTAGCACATAATTTCAGAGTGTTCCTACCATATATGCGAGTTAAAGTCGCAGTCACAAGTTGCGCAACAGTCCCGTCTATTGAAATCCAATTAAAAGTGATTAATTTCGGGATTACGGCTCTGGCTACCAGTGCATAGTTAAATTGGTTACGGGATTACGGCTATGGCTCTTAAACTGTTTTAACCCTTTAAGTCCAGGAAAGCGTCTCTGTGTCGTTTTACATTTTAAACTTGAATCATATTTTATTCTTTAGCCATTCAGAAATAGCAGATCTACAAGCTCACCGCGTGTCACTTAGTGCCGTGCAGTGAGCTTCATATTTGAACTGGGGACCCCCAAAATAATCATGTTTGAACTGGGGACCCCCAAAATAATCATATTTGATTCTCTCTCTCTCTCTCCCCCCCCCCTCTCTCTCTCTCTCTCTCTCTCTCTCCAGGGTCAGTGAGGTTGGTGAATGGTCATGGTTCGTGTTCAGGCAGAGTGGAGGTGAAGTCTGGTCAGTCGTGGGTCTCAGTGTGTGAAGGTGACTTTGACCAGCAGGATGCAGAGGTGGTCTGTAGGCAGCATGGCTGCGGGGCTCCTTCAGTCCTCCAGGAGGCGCTCTATGGAGAAGGCAAGGCTCCGATGTGGACCAAAGAGTTCCAGTGTGAAGGCAGTGAGTCTGTTCTCCTAGACTGTAGAACCTCAGACTCAACTAGAAACACCTGCTCTCCTGACAAGACGGTTGGACTCACCTGCTCAGGTAAAACACACTACACTTGAGTTTACAGTCAAAGTCATATTACTTTTGAACCACTTCAAACCTATGTTTAGTCGACTGTATTCCCAAGGGCTCTGTACTCGGCCCACTCCCGTTGTCACTCTAAAATATCAGATCTACAAGCGTGTATTGTGACGAGTTGTGAGCTCACAGATGGTGTGTTTTAGCAGACAGTTTACCCTAGAATAGGAACACTACAGTTCTTAATGTTTATTGTATTGTCTGTGTACAGAGCCTGGTGATGTCAGGCTGGTGGGAGGAGCCAGTAACTGTGCTGGTAGACTGGAGATCAACGTCCAGGACCAATGGAGACCAGTGTATCCTGATCGCTGGAACCATCAGTCATCATCTGTAGCGTGTAGACAGCTGGGCTGCGGCTCTGCTGTTTCTACAGAACAGATATATGGTTCTACATATCAACCTGTATGGAGGATTACATCTAACTGTGTTGGATCTGAATCTCTACTGAGGGAATGTGGAGCAATGGGGTCTGATACTCACTTCTACAGTCTGGAGCTGATCTGTTCAGGTAACAACATGACTTCAACAATGATACTAATCTATACTGTCTGTCTGTCTGTCTGTCTGTCTGTCTGTCTGTCTGTCTGTCTGTCTGTCTGTCTCATATGGTCTGTCTGTCTGTCTGTCTGTCTGTCTGTCTGTCTGTCTGTCTGTCTCATATGGTCTGTCTGTCTGTCTGTCTGTCTGTCTGTCTGTCTGTCTGTCTGTCTGTCTGTCTGTCTGTCTGTTTCATATGGTCTGTCTGTCTGTCTGTCTGTCTGCCTGTCTGCCTGTCTGTCTGTCTGTCTGTCTGTCTGTCTGTCTGTAATAATTCAGTGATTGGTCAGATAGTTCTTAACCCTTTAAGTCCAGGAAAGCGTCTCTGTGTCGTTTTACATTTTAAACTTGAATCATATTTTATTTTATTCTTTAGCCATTCAGAAATAGCAGATCTACAAGCTCACCGCGTGTCACTTAGTGCCGTGCAGTGAGCTTCATATTTGAACTGGGGACCCCCAAAATAATCATGTTTGAACTGGGGACCCCCAAAATAATCATATTTGATTCTCTCTCTCTCTCTCTCTCTCTCTCTCTCCCCCCCCCCTCTCTCTCTCTCTCTCTCTCTCTCTCTCCAGGGTCAGTGAGGTTGGTAAATGGTCATGGTTCGTGTTCAGGCAGAGTGGAGGTGAAGTCTGGTCAGTCGTGGGTCTCAGTGTGTGAAGGTGACTTTGACCAGCAGGATGCAGAGGTGGTCTGTAGGCAGCATGGCTGCGGGGCTCCTTCAGTCCTCCAGGAGGCGCTCTATGGAGAAGGCAAGGCTCCGATGTGGACCAAAGAGTTCCAGTGTGAAGGCAGTGAGTCTGTTCTCCTAGACTGTAGAACCTCAGACTCAACTAGAAACACCTGCTCTCCTGACAAGACGGTTGGACTCACCTGCTCAGGTAAAACACACTACACTTGAGTTTACAGTCAAAGTCATATTACTTTTGAACCACTTCAAACCTATGTTTAGTCGACTGTATTCCCAAGGGCTCTGTACTCGGCCCACTCCCGTTGTCACTCTAAAATATCAGATCTACAAGCGTGTATTGTGACGAGTTGTGAGCTCACAGATGGTGTGTTTTAGCAGACAGTTTACCCTAGAATAGGAACACTACAGTTCTTAATGTTTATTGTATTGTCTGTGTACAGAGCCTGGTGATGTCAGGCTGGTGGGAGGAGCCAGTAACTGTGCTGGTAGACTGGAGGTCAACGTCCAGGACCAATGGAGACCAGTGGATCCTATTCGCTGGAACCATCAGTCATCATCTGTAGCGTGTAGACAGCTGGGCTGCGGCTCTGCTGTTTCTACAGAACGGAGACGTGGTTCTACATTTCAACCTACATGGAGGATTACATCTATCTGTGTTGGATCTGAATCTCTACTGAGGGAATGTGGAGCAACGAGGTCTGATACTGACCCCTACAGTCTGGAGCTGATCTGTTTAGGTAACAACATGACTTCAACAATGATACTCATCTATACTGTCTGTCTGTCTGTCTGTCTGTCTGTCTGTCTGTCTGGCTGTCTGTCTGTCTGTCTGTCTGTCTGTCTGTCTGTCTGTTTCATATGGTCTGTCTGTCTGTCTGTCTGCCTGCCTGCCTGCCTGTCTGTCTGTCTGTCTGTCTGTCTGTCTGTCTGTCTGTCTGTCTGTCTGTCTGTCTGTCTGTCTGTTTCATATGGTCTGTCTGTCTGTCTGTCTGCCTGCCTGCCTGTATGTCTGTATGTCTGTCTGACTGTCTGTAATAATTCAGTGATTGGTCAGATAGTTCTTAACCCTTTAATTCCAGGGAAGCGTCTCTGTGTCGTTTTACATTTTAAACATTAATCATATTTTATTCTTTAGCCATTCAGAAATAGCAGATCTACAAGCTCACCGTGTGTCACTTAGTGCCGTGCAGTGAGCTTCATATTTGAACTGGGGACCCCCAGAATAATCATGTTTGAACTGGGGACCTCTCTCTCTCCCCCCTCTCTCTCTCTTCCTCTCTCTCTCTTCCTCTCTCTCTCTCTCTCTCTCTCTCTCTCTCTCTCTCTCTCTCTCTCTTGCTCTCTCTCTCCCTCACTCTCACCCCCCCCCCCCCCCTCTCTCTCTCTCTCTCTCTCCAGGGTCAGTGAGGTTGGTGAATGGTCATGGTTCGTGTTCAGGCAGAGTGGAGGTAAAGTCTGGTCAGTCGTGGGTCTCAGTGTGTGAAGGTGACTTTGACCAGCAGGATGCAGAGGTGGTCTGTAGGCAGCATGGCTGCGGGGCTCCTTCAGTCCTCCAGGGGGCGCTCTATGGAGAAGGCAAGGCTCCGATGTGGACCAAAGAGTTCCAGTGTGAAGGCAGTGAGTCTGTTCTCCTGGACTGTAGAACCTCAGACTCAACTAGAAACACCTGCTCTCCTGACAAGACTGTTGGACTCACCTGCTCAGGTAAAACACACACTACACTTGAGTTTACAGTCAAAGTCATATTACTTTTGAACCACTTCAAACCTATGTTTAGTCGACTGTATTCCCAAGGGCTCTGTACTCGGCCCACTCCCGTTGTCACTCTAAAATATCAGATCTACAAGCGTGTATTGTGCCGAGTTTTGAGCTCACAGATGGTGTGTTTTAGCAGACAGTTTACCCTAGAATAGGAACACTACAGTTCTTAATGTTTATTGTATTGTCTGTGTACAGAG
>NC_137862.1:51654711-51769711 GCF_963924005.1 Protomyctophum bolini | reverse complement strand
TCTGTTCTCCTGGACTGTAGAACCTCAGACTCAACTAGAAACACCTGCTCTCCTGACAAGACTGTTGGACTCACCTGCTCAGGTAAAACACACACTACACTTGAGTTTACAGTCAAAGTCATAATACTTTTGAACCACTTCAAACCTATGTTTAGTCGACTGTATTCCCAAGTAGGGGTGCAACGGTTTTCAACCGAAAACCGAACCGTTCGGTTCCACATACACGGTTCAATGCGCTCTAATGAACCTCGCTATTTCGGTTTGCATTAATTAATTTATTACAGCTGCGAAGAATGTATTTCTCGGTCACACACTGGCCTACTTAGAAGTCTAGCACTCTATCGGTCACACACCGTCCTACTAAGAAGTCTAGCACTCTTTCGGTCACAGAAGTGTAGCACTCTGTCGGCCCACCCCCTACACACACACACACACACACACACAGAGAGAGACGGCATGATGAGGAGAATCCAGCACTCGTCTTTAAACGTCGTTCTTGGAATAATTATTGATCGTCATACACAGAGACACACACAGCGGAGTAACCTCGCGCCAACAGGCTTCTAAGCACGGTCGTTGTAAGTTTGTTCAGATCTGATTCTGCATCTGCACTCGCTGTTTGAGTGCTAATTAAGAGGGAGAGTGAGAGCAAAAACAACCCGCAGCAGGACATTCATTCCGTCAGAAAAGTACCAACAAAATACTCCCATGTCCAATCCATGACTGTAGATAGAAGCCCTTCTTCTAATAATATAAGCATAATATCCTTAAATCCTCATGTAGACTTATTGTAAACTTTTGTAGGCTATTTTTCTGAGACACGACGCATTCACTGTGAATGACTCCCCTCCCAGGAGACACTCTCCTCTCCTCTTTCCTGCATGTGCCCCGTGTGAGCGCATAGGTGCATTTATTTCCCCTTAAAAATAATGATGAGGCACATTAAAATAGCAATATAAGGTTTTTTTCCCCCTTTAAAATAATGAAAAGGCAGAAATGCCTAATAAAATAATATATGCTAAAAAAAGAGAAGAAAAGAAAATGCTATAAATAAACTTTTTTGAGTGGTGCAAGCCACTGCCTGGCTGGCTGGCTGGGTATGAGCATGAAAACAGCGTGGTTGTTTTTCACCACCTGTGCACAACCTAACACACGCACATTATTAACTGTATATATGATGATTTCGTGTGTGCCAGTACAGTGACACTAGTACAGTACAGTACAGTAGAGGGTACAGTAGGGCGCGTTCCTGGGGATCACTTCACAAGGGGGTATTTTTTTTTACTGTACCGAAACCGAACCGAAACCGTGGCCCCCATACCGAGGTTCGAACCGAACCGTGGTCTAACTGAACCGTTGCACCCCTATTCCCAAGGGCTCTGTACTCGGCCCACTCCCGTTGTCACTTTAAAATATCAGATCTACAAGCGTGTATTGTGAGGAGTTGTGAGGTCACAGATGGTGTGTTTTAGCAGACAGTTTACCCTAGAATAGGAACACTACAGTTCTTAATGTTTATTGTATTGTCTGTGTACAGAGCCTGGTGATGTCAGGCTGGTGGGAGGAGCCAGTAACTGTGCTGGTAGACTGGAGATCAACGTCCAGGACCAATGGAGACCAGTGACTGGTTATTGGAACCATCAGTCACTGGTCTCATCTGTAGCGTGTAGACAGCTGGGCTGCGGCTCTGCTGTTTCTACAAAACAGAGAGATGGTTCTACATCATACATACGTACATGGTGGATGGAGACATCTCACTCATGTGTTGGATCTGAATCTCTACTGAGGGAATGTGGAATAATGAGGTCTGATACTTCCTCCTCCAGTCGGGAGCTGATCTGTTCAGGTAACAACATGACTTCAACAATGATACTCATCTATAATGTCTATACTGTCTGTCTGTCTGTCTGTCTGTCTGTCTGTCTGTCTCTCCGTCTGCCTCTGCCTGCCTGCCTGCCTGCCTGCCTGCCTGTCTTATTTTGTTAGTTAGTTGCTGCGAGAGTGAGGTCTAGCTGTCGCGCCGCAGCACGTCTACATAGGTGGTACGCTTCTTTCCCCTCCTGGCTTTGCCCTGGGTTGACTCCCATAGGGTCAATTTACTTGCCTCAAGTTCTGGGTGCCTGACGCAGTGCCCTGCCAGCTTCATTCTTCTCTCTCGCACTTTGTCCGTGACCCGTGGCAGGTCCCCATAGAGGTCAACATTTCTGATGCGGTCCGTCCATGTGACACCTAGTGCCATTCGTAGCATTCTTGTGTAGACTCCATCCAGGGCTTTTTCCTGTTGTATTGTGAGGGTCCATGTCTCGGCCCCATACAGCAGTACTGTCTCCACTGTGAGGGTCCATGTCTCGGCCCCCATACAGCAGTACTGACTCCACTGTGAGGGTCCATGTCTCGGCCCCATACAGCAGTACTGACTCCACTGTGAGGGTCCATGTCTCGGCCCCCATAAAGCAGTACTGACTCCACTGTGAGGGTCCATGTCTCGGCCCCCATACAGCAGTACTGACTCCACTGTGAGGGTCCATGTCTCGGCCCCCATACAGCAGTACTGACTCCACTGTGAGGGTCTATGTCTCGGCCCCCATACAGCAGTACTGTCTCCACTGTGAGGGTCCATGTCTCTGCCCCATATAGCAGTACTGACTCCACTGTGAGGGTCCATGTCTCGGCCCCCATACAGCAGTACTGTCTCCACTGTGAGGGTCCATGTCTCTGCCCCATATAGCAGTACTGACTCCACTGTGAGGGTCCATGTCTCGGCCCCATACAGCAGTACTGACTCCACTGTGAGGGTCCATGTCTCTGCCCCATACAGCAGAACTGACTCCACTGTGAGGGTCCATGTCTCGGCCCCCATACAGCAGAACTGACTCCACTGTGAGGGTCCATGTCTCGGCCCCCATACAGCAGTACTGACTCCACTGTGAGGGTCCATGTCTTGGCCCCATATACAGCAGAACTGACTCCACTGTGAGGGTCCATGTCTCGGGCCCCCATACAGCAGTACTGACTCCACTGTGAGGGTCTATGTCTCGGCCCCATACAGCAGTACTGACTCCACTGTGAGGGTCCATGTCTCGGCCCCCATACAGCAGTACTGACTCCACTGTGAGGGTCCATGTCTCGGCCCCATACAGCAGAACTGACTCCACAGTAGCTATGAAATGCCGCCTCTTAAGGTCTTCTCCCATGTCTGGTTTCCACACTCTCCTCATCCTGTGCAAGGGTTTCCAGGCAAGTGCTCTCCGAACCTTCAGATCCTGTTCAGTTGAGGCAGTCCAGGCCCCGAGGAGGTACTTGAAGTCCTCGACTCACTCGAGCACCTCTGCAGCAGTCTGCAGTGGCAGTGGTTTTGTCCTCGGTGTTGACTGGAATCATACTGGGAATAGAAGTCGCTACCAGGAAGAGAAGCCTTGTTGACTTGAAAGTGAAACCAAAGCATATTATGGATGGAGGATATTATTGATAATAAAAATAATAATAACTAGAACTGCACTCTGTCGAGTACCAGTTATACCCTGACGTCATTGGCTGTGACGGTGCATACGCATCGAATATGCTGGGACGGCGCATACGCATCGAATATGCTGGGACGGCGCATACGCATCGAATATGCTGGGACGGTGCATACGCATCGAATATGCTGGGACGGTGCATACACATCGAAAATCGTCCTGGGCGAAACTAGTACTTGCGTGCTCTGCTTGCGCAAGTAATAATATTCTGTCCTCGCAATTGCGTGTCTGTGCAGGGCTAGACAGACACACACACACTCCTCATTCCACGCATCGCCCTGTGCCCAACCGACAACATCTATCCTTTACTTTACTTTATTTATTTATTTAGTCTGGACAGTGTATAGTGTTTATTTAGTCTGGACAGTGTATAGTGTTTATTTAGTCGGGACAGTGCATATTGTTTATTTAGTCGGGACAGTGTATATTGTTTATTTAGTCTGGACAGTGTTATTGTTTATTTAGTCGGGGCAGTGTATAATCTGTATATTGATGAACATTACATTAAAACAATTCAGTGTAAATAATACGAGATTTAGCAAAACATGCTAATTCCATCTGCAGTCCCCAGACATCAAACAATAGACTAGTAAGTGTTATGATCAACTGTATTCTACGTATTGGACCCTCGTCTGGTTCTGGTGTGTGACGACCCGGTTGGCATTTCCATGGTTCGGCGGCGGACAGACAGACAGGCCGGCCCGGGAGAAGATTAACATGACACGAGACTTGGTCACATCAAAACGTTCACAAGGTTTATTCCACTTACAGCAGCATATATAGTTTGGATACTTCATGTCCTAATGACGTCACAGACTAGACATCACAATCATTGCCTTCCAGCAGCGGCCTTCAGCTCTAACACAGCTCCACTCTTATGTTACCATTCAGGCAGGCAGTACACCATACATACAAGTACATATCCGTACACAGTACCAAGTATCAGAACACTATACTACAACAGTCCACTCTTTTGTCATATAAGGACAACGTCATCTGATACTGTATTTATAATGCGGAAAAGTGTACAATCACGTATTGATACCGAAAAACCTGGCCTTAATGCCAGGGAAATTGTATCAAGCCTCTCGTTTATGTGATCTCTTTGCTTAATCAATAATCATTGATCAATCTCTGAGCAAGCACGCGCACGCCACCTGATTGTACACTTGAAACACAGACATAGGTGTAGAGAGAGAGAGAGAGAGAGAGAGATAAATAGGAAACAAGAGGGGAAGAAATCAACAATATATCTATATAATGTACAATATATACACTGGGTTGTGGGGATAGGAAAGGGTACATTACACTCAACCTGAAATCATCCTGAAATCACTGATTATGTTTAAATTAGTTCATTTCTAACTAATGAATAATCACACTGAATAATGAATAATCACACTTAATTTCAACACCACAGGATCAGTCCATTCTAATCTATTCTCTCAGTCTAGCAGGCTTACTGGCATTTCTCCCTTCTTCTAACCACTCTTTTATACCACCCCACACTTGCATTATGCCTGCCTTATCCTACAGTGGAATGTGTGGGTGTCATGTATAGGGACAGTGTGTATGTCATTAACTAATAAAAAGAAAAAAGAAAATGTTCCATCCGTTCAAGAACCGAAAATGTTCCCGAACTGGCTTACTCAACAGAAAGTGTTCAAGACTTACTCCAACAGTCCAACACTTACTCCAACAGTCCAAGACAAACCAACAGTCCACTCTTACGACCCTACTCCACTGGAACCGATATGGCACAGAGCCCAAGCTACAGTTCTCCATACCGGCGACCGCGCGCAATTGTCCTGTACCGAATCCGTCAGATAGTGCGCAGATGTATATGGACCTGGCCCTGCATTGTTGATGATATAGCATCCCGCTTACTCCATAAACATCGCGCGCGCGAAACAAATCTCGCGCACATTCTGCTCCAGGATGCTTGTCTCATATAGTCTGAGCAAAATAGGTCTTCGTCACAATGTGACTACTTCCTATTTCCTTCATGAGTTCAAGACCTGGAAAATGGTCATAGGACGTTGTTCAAATGGCACACTTGCGTCACTGTGGTCTGGGCCGACACAGACCCTCCTGGCCCGTGACACGAGTCACCCGACAGATGCAGACCCTTGCAGGACGCGGCCTGCGTCCGGTGGCTGGTCTGGCCCCCTTGCAGACCTACCGGGGGTCTGCAGTACCGTCATGCTGGTCTGCTGTAGGCCGTAGTGGCGATGTGATGGTCCTGCTGTAGGCCGTGGTCTGGCCCTGCTGTCAGACCCTTGGTCGGGCCCTGGTTGCTGTTCTATGCCCGAGGCGATCTCCCTTCCCCGGCTGAACGCTTAGGCCTTCTGGACCTGGTGATACCCGTACTGGGGCTGGAAACCCACTCAATTTCTGTATTTTTCCGTCTGCTGTCCGTCTCCTGTGGACAAAACTGAACAGCACTGGGTTCCCCCCCCCCCCCCAAACAAAACAAAGATACACACGCATACTGTGTGTGTGCTTGGGAGCTTCTAATACCATATTGGTTTTACTTCATCCATATTCCGCCAATCAATCAATCCCCCATCCAAGGGGAATAATCATACAATTAAAATTTCTAAATGTGTATTTTTGAGCATGTGACGTGTCTAATACTTACATGAATGACCCCTGATACTGGTGCTTCCTGCACCTCCGCCTCGTGTCTGCCCACCTGCTCTGGCCACCTGCTCTGTGTAAACAATTTCTACAGAGCTCTCTGTGTTCTCACAACAATAGATAAACCACAGGGCCTTCTCTTTACCACAACAAGACACCAAGCACAGACACTCAATTGTTATGGGTTAATTGTTAATACTTTCAGACCATTTGCGTCACACTTGCACATGCAAATAAAATTTGTATTTGCCCTCTTGCAACACAATTAACCAGACACATTTCATCAAAAATGGCGTTTGGGGAGATAGAAACATGAATGATAGTTATTCAGCCTGACGCAGATCCTGGTTCAGCATGACTGCATTCCTGTGTGTTTCTGTGAAAATAGAAATATATTAGGGTTAGGGGTTAGACAGTCCACTCTTAAACACGCTTGTGAAACACAACGTAGTTTTACCACAGAATATTATATGGACTACACATGGTGGACCCCCCTAAAATATCTAATGAACAATTCACACACACCAGTCCATACCTCAGACTCTTTTGACCATATTCTTTCCCTGGTCCTTTATAGCTTGACGGACCTTTCATAATTTGGCCTTTTCTATGCTGAATCACACTTCATTTAAATCCTTTATTTATTTGAACCGAATACGCACCCTTCTCTCACTCCTCCCACAAAACATGCGTCCATGTTGTAGGTTGACAAGAAGCGCCCGTTCAGCCTACTCTACAGCCTACTCTGCTGAGCATCGCTTCTGGGGTTACCCTAACAACTTGAACTTGGTGATTAATAAACTCGACTTGGATTTTTTCCTAACCACACTTAGTGTTTAATACAAATTATTTCAGGCCTGATGACTAGATTAGTGCACTGACTATCTTACTACACAAACTTGCACCCCTATTTTGTCTAACCTTACCATAACATTGTCCCAAAACACCATAACAAAATCGTCTGTAGCAGATCGATTATCCGTGAGCATATACCCGCTCCTTCACAGGTGTATCTACTGAATGGGACCTACCGGTATATGTTATATATATAAGGTGTGTGCTGTGCTGCAGCACTGCATTACATTTAAAACACTGTCTATTGTCCACATGTTGTGGTCATAATTTAAACTTTTCTATTGTCCTTAGTGTTCACATTTGCACATACTTATTCAGACTTTATAGGACTAAAGTTGGTCTAACCCAATGAGACACACTTACTTGTAATTCACTATTGACTGGGCCTAGGATCTATACAGTATTGGTTTTATATTTTATTTTATTATTGGAGTTCCCTTCCAAATGGATTACAGCTGAGCTTATAAATTGCACCAACACTTCTGGGCTAAAGGATGAATTAGCACTATATCTTTAAGTCATGAAATTCTTGGCTTATTGACCTTTAAATACAACTAAAAATGTCAAATCTACCCTGATGCACACACGTACGCGCGTACCTCCCTTTGAACAGGCACTTCTTCCTAGACCAAACACACCCTGTTGTCTATCTTTCTGTGTGCGTGCGTGTGTGCATGTGTGCACATTAGTCTGTGCCTCTGAGCTGTTCTACCTCTAAATGTGAAAAAAAAACTTTGCCACACTTTGCCTAATTCCATCATAAAACTGGTAATAATAAATATTTAATCTTCCCATTTCACATCGTTCTCCGCTGTTGCTGTAGATATGACCTCCAACCCTGCCTGTAGTCACGTGATGCAGAAGTGGCATGCAAAAACAACATTGTTCAATTTAGTGTGGTCTCAACACACAAAAAACGCATGACATCAATGTGTCCCCCCGGCACAAAACACTCCCAAGTTCAGTGCAAAGAAATGTTCAGTGGTAAAACTCCACAAAATGTCATTCTGCTTCCTCTCTTAGTACAAAAAGAAAAGGTCCAGGTTCATTGTTCAGTTCAATCGCGTGTGTGCTCAACACACAAACCATCGCATGACACCCCCCGAACCCCATGTCCCCAAAGTTCAGTGCCAAAACCGCTCTCTTGGCACAAAAAGGACAGGACCATATTCTCACATTGACTTTCAGCATGGAGTTCACCCATCCCCGGCTGGGTGGGTGATGGCTGGGTGCTGGGCTGATTCAGCTTTTAGATGTGACAAAAATGGGAAGGCTAAACATTTCTAATACCACTTAGGCTTTCTTTTGAATGTGGCAGTTTTACTAACATGTTTGTAATTTGGACATAAATGTTGACTAACCTTTACACTTCCTTTTAGTGTGTTTGTGTGTGTAGTTGTATGAGAAATGTACACACATGGAGTGCTTTGACTGCACCTAGCATAATGAACTGACCTCAGGCTGACACATCTTGAATCTGACCTGGCCTCCCAGGCTGACTCGCTTAAAATATATCCTGTCTTACCTGAGTCAATTCCATTATGGACTCTAGTTTTGGTAAAATGCTTATGCTTCAGGCCTGTCTGATTCATATTCAACACACCCCCCTCCATATGGGACACTAAATTTGGGATCATGGATTTGGTGCAACCTAAAAAGCTGTCTAATGATTGTATTTTGACTGGAACTCCACCAATTACTGCATTATAACGGAATAATGACTAATTTTCCTTCCTGTATTAGCTTACATTTCTTGATACATACTACTTAAACTTGAAGTAAATGTACTTCAAGTTCAACTGCCCTTTTTAGTTCTCTACTGAACACTTCAGTTGGGTCACTTAATCTGTTCTATCTACCGTGACTTTTTAATACAAATGATCAGAGTGTAACCAAAGTTTGCTGTGAGAAAACACACCACAGGCTTAGTACGCAATCTGTGATATCCCTGTATTACAGACGTACCCCGTTAGAAACATCTAACAGATTAAATGAACCAAACACAGCAGGGACAACTTTCAGCTGCTGTGCTATACCATACTGCTGCGTGAAACACAGTCTTTTTTTCCAAACTCTGTCAAGTCACCAGAACTACCAGTCCAACTTTCTTTTACTGCAGGTATATTTAGTGCTCTTGGGAATATTACATTTAGATCCTACATGTCGTGGCATTATGTTTATGGCTATAATATGTTTTCATTTGTCCCATTTAATATCTTGACTGAATTCCATTCAGTCTCCTAACTTGGCATAATGAAGGGTCTATTCCATACGACCTTGGCTCGCACACACATAGGCTCACTCACACCCCAACAGAGTACATGTACTCCTCACGCATTCCACAGATAAGACCAACAGCTCTCTTATGGCCTCAGTGTGCTGGTGCCAGGTCACCAAATTGCTATGGTTACGCAAGCCTCTGCGCTCTCCCGTCCTGTTGCTATTACCTTGGATTCGTGAGGGAGTGATTCTCTCTGACTGTGGGGGAAGTTTTTTTTTTTTTTTTTCAGTGAGAAAAGAGATAGCTTCTCTCTTCTGATAAGGCTTCAGTGTGCTGGCGAAAAGTATCAACAGGCTACCATGGATACGCCTCAGCGTCTGCGCTCTCCCGTCCATTGCGCGAGAGTATGGCCCGTTGCTCAGAAAAGATGAATACTCGTCTCTAACGGGCTCTACCAACCAAAAACGCTAACGGGCTCTACCAACCAAAAACGCTTACAGCTTTCTCAGAACTTTATATGCGCTTCTGGTCCTTACTTTAAGGCATTCCTTTTCTTTCGAGTACGTTTTGGTGTAATGACTCTTCCAGCTCACATGGCAGGCTAAATAGACACTTTACACTAATCAATCATTAGATTACTATATTTCTGCCATACAAGGTACATTTTACACATGATTCTCCAGATCCACTTGTATTTGATTTATATAAACACCATATCTAGCGGCTTCTACTGCCTTTTATCTACCCCTGTCTCACTGAATACTGATTAATATTTCACTTATTCAATCCTTCAGCCCCCTTAGGTTAGGGGTTGTTTTAACTTTGTAATGACAAACATTCAACTCAATTCAGCAGGGTGTAGCTCAGCAGCATGCCAGTGTTATATGAAACACTTCAGAGATAACACGTTATACCACTCTTATATGCCCGCTTCAATATCATCATGGCATGACTGTGGACATGGTGTATTCTCAAATCGTGACTGGGAAACACAACGTCACATTACTTGCACATGTCCACCCCTCTTTCTGGGGGTAGCTTAACTTTGACTTTCCATTTGCGACAAGACAAATACACACAACACAAAAGAATGAACAACCACATGGAATGCTCAAACGATGTCTGTTCACACACCAGCCCTTATCTCTGCTACCTTGAAATTGGTAGCTAAATCTAGCAGTGACTTTTGACTATGACCAGAGTGTAACTAAAGTTTGCTGTGGGAAACACACCACAGGCTTAGTACGCTTATCTCACAGACGTACCCTGTTAGACAACATCTAACAGATTTATAAAAACAACAGACTGCAGCGTATACTCACAGCTGTTGTGCGGACAAAGTAGGCTATTCATCCGGCTTATAACCTCAGCTGCGATGCATCACTGAGGCCACTGACCTCTACAAGGAAAGTGTAATAATCACTGCTGGCGTACCAAACGTCAGGCTAAATATGGACTCTAACCATATTGCTGCGCGTATCTAACTACGCAGTCTTTTGCTAATGAACCTCATTAGGCTTATATATGGACTCTAACCATATTGCTGCTTGAACCCAAACAGTCTTATCTCTTAACTCTGTCACGTCACAAAAAAAACCAAAAACTGTATAAGTCACTTAAATGTTAAATTAATCGGGTCTATATCAGTGAAATTTGGAAGCATGTACTACATGTGGGAACAACAAAAAGACAAGGTTTAACTAAGGTAAACCCTGCATCATAACCTACATGTTACCAGGCAAGAGGAGAGGCACTTTTTCTCTAGATGAAGAGTAAAATATGAAGTGACTCACCTCCTGCATCTGGTCCCACTAAACTGACACCATTTGTTATGATCAACTGTATTCTACGTATTGGACCCTCGTCTGGTTCTGGTGTGTGACGACCCGGTTGGCATTTCCATGGTTCGGCGGCGGACAGACAGACAGGCCGGCCCGGGAGAAGATTAACATGACACGAGACTTGGTCACATCAAAACGTTCACAAGGTTTATTCCACTTACAGCAGCATATATAGTTTGGATACTTCATGTCCTAATGACGTCACAGACTAGACATCACAATCATTGCCTGCCAGCAGCGGCCTTCAGCTCTAACACAGCTCCACTCTTATGTTACCATTCAGGCAGGCAGTACACCATACATACAAGTACATATCCGAACACAGTACCAAGTATCAGAACACTATACTACAACAGTAAGAATAACAAATACGAAAACATTAAACTATTATTAGGGTAGGTTTACTCTATTTTGGACTATAATCCAGTCCAGTGTCCAGTGTTTTATTATTTTAACCAAAGGTGACATTATTCATACATTAATCATTGTTAGTGTTCATTCCTAGTGTAAAATGCTGTATACACAGCCCACTGTTATTTGAGTGCATCAATGTTTATTCCTCCACAGACCCTCCAGAAAAGCCCTCAGTATCAGCGAGTCCACCAGGAGGCGTTGTTGAGGGCAGCACGGTGACTCTGACCTGCAGCAGTGAAGCCAAGCCACCCGTAGACACCTACACCTGGTACAGAGACGGAGGAGTCGCCTCTATCTCCACTGGTCCTCAGCTGGTGAAGGACAATGTGTCTCCTGCAGACGCTGGACGATACTTCTGTCAGGCCACAAACACACATGGATCCCAGAGGTCACCTCCACACGCTCTAGATGTTCAGTGTAAGTGAACTAAATGTTTGTATTTTAAAATATTTGATAGTTTTTCACAGACAACAAAACAACAGCATTTTATTATGTGTTTATTTTTGTCATTGTGTAAAAACATAATGAACAATCAATCAATCAACTAGAACAGAACATCCATGGTTTGACCAATCTTTGAGGATGCAGCGTAGATTTGATGTTCTCAAAGGAAGCTCAGTCCATTTCACCTGCAGCACCAGTGGTTCAAATCCACCAATCCAGAGCTACATCAATATCCTATGCCCCTACCCCAACATCCATCCATCCATCTTCAACCGCTTCTCCGTAGTCAGGTCACGGGGACAACAGCTCCACCAGAGTGCTCCAGACTTCCCTCTCCAGAGCAACATTAGTGACTTCCTCCTGGGGGATTTCGAGATGTTCCAAGGCCAGTTGGTCAATGTATTTCCTCCAACTGCGCCTTGGTCTGCCCCGGGGTCTCCTCCCAGTGGGACGTGCGTCGAGGACCTCCCTAGGGAGACGCCCGAGAGGCATCCTAACCAGATGCCCGAACCACCTAAACTGGCTTCTTTCCAGGCGAAGGAGCAGCAGTTCTACTCCGAGTCTCTCTCGTGTAACTGAACTTCTCACCCTATCTCTAAGGGAGATGTCAGCCACCCGTCAAAAAAAATAATAATCGCAGCTTGTATTCGTGACCTTATTATTTCGGTCATCCTTCGGTCATTCTTTCGTTCTACCCCAACCTGACAATCTACAATAGTATACACCCCCAACCTGACAATCTACAATAGTGTACACCCCCAACCTGACCATCGTCAGTAGTGTACACCCCCAACCTGACCATCGTCAGTAGTGTACACCCCCAACCTGACAATCTACAGTAGTATACACCCCCAACCTGGCAAGCACTTGGCATTGTAGCCATTACAGTTAGTTTGACTCAGTTCCATAGATAAACATTGTGAAAATAGCCGATCTACACCTATAATAAATGATATTATATAGTTATTTTAGATCACGTTCATTATTGATTACGTTAGTGTCCAGTGTTTTATTATTTTAACCAAAGGTGATGTAATGTTAGACACCACATTATTCATACATTAATCATTGTTAGTGTTCATTCCTAGTGTAAAATGCTGTATACACAGCCCACTGTTATTTGAGTGCATCAATGTTTATTCCTCCACAGACCCTCCAGAAAAGCCCTCAGTATCAGCGAGTCCACCAGGAGGCGTTGTTGAGGGCAGCACGGTGACTCTGACCTGCAGCAGTGAAGCCAAGCCACCCGTAGACACCTACACCTGGTACAGAGACGGAAGAATCGCCTCTATCTCCACTGGTCCTCAGCTGGTGAAGGACAATGTGTCTCCTGAAGACGCTGGACGATACTTCTGTCAGGCCACAAACACACATGGATCCCAGAGGTCACCTCCACACGCTCTAGATGTTCAGTGTAAGTGAACTAAATTGACAACAAAACAACAGCATTTTATTATGTGTTTATTTTTGTCATTGTGTACAAACATAATAAACAATCAATCAATCAACTAGAACAGAACATCCATGGTTTGACCAATCTTTGAGGATGCAGCGTAGATTTGATGTTCTCAAAGGAAGCTCAGTCCATTTCACCTGCAGCACCAGTGGTTCAAATCCACCAATCCAGAGCTACATCAATATCGTATGCCCCTACCCCAACATCCATCCATCCATCTTCAACCGCTTCTCCGTAGTCGGGTCACGGGGACAACAGCTCCACCAGAGTGCTCCAGACTTCCCTCTCCAGAGCAACATTAGTGACTTCCTCCTGGGGGATTCCGAGACGTTCCAAGGCCAGTTGGTCAATGTATTTCCTCCAACTGCGCCTTGGTCTGCCCCGGGGTCTCCTCCCAGTGGGACGTGCGTCGAGGACCTCCCTAGGGAGACACCCGAGAGGCATCCTAAACAGATGCCCGAACCACCTAAACTGGCTCCTTTCCAGGCGAAGGAGCCGCGGTTCTACTCCGAGTCTCTCTCGTGTAACTGAACTTCTCACCCTATCTCTAAGGGAGATGCCAGCCACCCGTCAAAGAAAAATCATTTCGGCTGCTTGTATTCGTGACCTTATTATTTCGGTCATCCTTCGGTCATTCTTTCGTTCTACCCCAACCTGACAATCTACAATAGTTTACACCCCCAACCTGACAATCTACAATAGTGTACACCCCCAACCTGACAGTCGTCAGTAGTGTACACCCCCAACCTGACCATCGTCAGTAGTGTACACCCCCAACCTGACAATCTACAGTAGTATACACCCCCAACCTGGCAAGCACTTGGCATTGTAGCCATTACAGTTAGTTTGACTCAGTTCCATAGATAAACATTGTGAAAATAGCCGATCTACACCTATAATAAATGATATAAAATAGTTATTTTAGATCACGTTCATTATTGATTACGTTAGTGTCCAGTGTTTTATTATTTTAACCAAAGGTGATGTAATGTTAGACACCACATTATTCATACATTAATCATTGTTAGTGTTCATTCCTAGTGTAAAATGCTGTATACACAGCCCACTGTTATTTGAGTGCATCAATGTTTATTCCTCCACAGACCCTCCAGAAAAGCCCTCAGTATCAGCGAGTCCACCAGGAGGCGTTGTTGAGGGCAGCACGGTGACTCTGACCTGCAGCAGTGAAGCCAAGCCACCCGTAGACACCTACACCTGGTACAGAGACGGAGGAGTCGCCTCTATCTCCACTGGTCCTCAGCTGGTGAAGGACAATGTGTCTCCTGCAGACGCTGGACGATACTTCTGTCAGGCCACAAACACACATGGATCCCAGAGGTCACCTCCACACGCTCTAGATGTTCAGTGTAAGTGAACTAAATGTTTGTATTTTAAAATATTTGATAGTTTTTCACAGACAAAAAAACAACAGCATTTTATTATGTGTTTATTTTTGTCATTGTGTAAAAACATAATGAACAATCAATCAATCAACTAGAACAGAACATCCATGGTTTGACCAATCTTTGAGGATGCAGCGTAGATTTGATGTTCTCAAAGGAAGCTCAGTCCATTTCACCTGCAGCACCAGTGGTTCAAATCCACCAATCCAGAGCTACATCAATATCCTATGCCCCTACCCCAACATCCATCCATCCATCTTCAACCGCTTCTCCGTAGTCAGGTCACGGGGACAACAGCTCCACCAGAGTGCTCCAGACTTCCCTCTCCAGAGCAACATTAGTGACTTCCTCCTGGGGGATTTCGAGATGTTCCAAGGCCAGTTGGTCAATGTATTTCCTCCAACTGCGCCTTGGTCTGCCCCGGGGTCTCCTCCCAGTGCGACGTGCGTCGAGGACCTCCCTAGGGAGACGCCCGAGAGGCATCCTAACCAGATGCCCGAACCACCTAAACTGGCTTCTTTCCAGGCGAAGGAGCAGCAGTTCTACTCCGAGTCTCTCTCGTGTAACTGAACTTCTCACCCTATCTCTAAGGGAGATGTCAGCCACCCGTCAAAAAAAAAAAAAATCGCAGCTTGTATTCGTGACCTTATTATTTCGGTCATCCTTCGGTCATTCTTTCGTTCTACCCCAACCTGACAATCTACAATAGTATACACCCCCAACCTGACAATCTACAATAGTGTACACCCCCAACCTGACCATCGTCAGTAGTGTACACCCCCAACCTGACCATCGTCAGTAGTGTACACCCCCAACCTGACAATCTACAGTAGTATACACCCCCAACCTGGCAAGCACTTGGCATTGTAGCCATTACAGTTAGTTTGACTCAGTTCCATAGATAAACATTGTGAAAATAGCCGATCTACACCTATAATAAATGATATTATATAGTTATTTTAGATCACGTTCATTATTGATTACGTTAGTGTCCAGTGTTTTATTATTTTAACCAAAGGTGATGTAATGTTAGACACCACATTATTCATACATTAATCATTGTTAGTGTTCATTCCTAGTGTAAAATGCTGTATACACAGCCCACTGTTATTTGAGTGCATCAATGTTTATTCCTCCACAGACCCTCCAGAAAAGCCCTCAGTATCAGCGAGTCCACCAGGAGGCGTTGTTGAGGGCAGCACGGTGACTCTGACCTGCAGCAGTGAAGCCAAGCCACCCGTAGACACCTACACCTGGTACAGAGACGGAAGAATCGCCTCTATCTCCACTGGTCCTCAGCTGGTGAAGGACAATGTGTCTCCTGAAGACGCTGGACGATACTTCTGTCAGGCCACAAACACACATGGATCCCAGAGGTCACCTCCACACGCTCTAGATGTTCAGTGTAAGTGAACTAAATTGACAACAAAACAACAGCATTTTATTATGTGTTTATTTTTGTCATTGTGTACAAACATAATAAACAATCAATCAATCAACTAGAACAGAACATCCATGGTTTGACCAATCTGTGAGGATGCAGCGTAGATTTGATGTTCTCAAAGGAAGCTCAGTCCATTTCACCTGCAGCACCAGTGGTTCAAATCCACCAATCCAGAGCTACATCAATATCGTATGCCCCTACCCCAACATCCATCCATCCATCTTCAACCGCTTCTCCGTAGTCGGGTCACGGGGACAACAGCTCCACCAGAGTGCTCCAGACTTCCCTCTCCAGAGCAACATTAGTGACTTCCTCCTGGGGGATTCCGAGACGTTCCAAGGCCAGTTGGTCAATGTATTTCCTCCAACTGCGCCTTGGTCTGCCCCGGGGTCTCCTCCCAGTGGGACGTGCGTCGAGGACCTCCCTAGGGAGACACCCGAGAGGCATCCTAAACAGATGCCCGAACCACCTAAACTGGCTCCTTTCCAGGCGAAGGAGCCGCGGTTCTACTCCGAGTCTCTCTCGTGTAACTGAACTTCTCACCCTATCTCTAAGGGAGATGCCAGCCACCCGTCAAAGAAAAATCATTTCGGCTGCTTGTATTCGTGACCTTATTATTTCGGTCATCCTTCGGTCATTCTTTCGTTCTACCCCAACCTGACAATCTACAATAGTTTACACCCCCAACCTGACAATTTACAATAGTGTACACCCCCAACCTGACAGTCGTCAGTAGTGTACACCCCCAACCTGACCATCGTCAGTAGTGTACACCCCCAACCTGACAATCTACAGTAGTATACACCCCCAACCTGGCAAGCACTTGGCATTGTAGCCATTACAGTTAGTTTGACTCAGTTCCATAGATAAACATTGTGAAAATAGCCGATCTACACCTATAATAAATGATATAAAATAGTTATTTTAGATCACGTTCATTATTGATTACGTTAGTGTCCAGTGTTTTATTATTTTAACCAAAGGTGATGTAATGTTAGACACCACATTATTCATACATTAATCATTGTTAGTGTTCATTCCTAGTGTAAAATGCTGTATACACAGCCCACTGTTATTTGAGTGCATCAATGTTTATTCCTCCACAGACCCTCCAGAAAAGCCCTCAGTATCAGCGAGTCCACCAGGAGGCGTTGTTGAGGGCAGCACGGTGACTCTGACCTGCAGCAGTGAAGCCAAGCCACCCGTAGACACCTACACCTGGTACAGAGACGGAGGAGTCGCCTCTATCTCCACTGGTCCTCAGCTGGTGAAGGACAATGTGTCTCCTGCAGACGCTGGACGATACTTCTGTCAGGCCACAAACACACATGGATCCCAGAGGTCACCTCCACACGCTCTAGATGTTCAGTGTAAGTGAACTAAATGTTTGTATTTTAAAATATTTGATAGTTTTTCACAGACAAAAAAACAACAGCATTTTATTATGTGTTTATTTTTGTCATTGTGTAAAAACATAATGAACAATCAATCAATCAACTAGAACAGAACATCCATGGTTTGACCAATCTTTGAGGATGCAGCGTAGATTTGATGTTCTCAAAGGAAGCTCAGTCCATTTCACCTGCAGCACCAGTGGTTCAAATCCACCAATCCAGAGCTACATCAATATCCTATGCCCCTACCCCAACATCCATCCATCCATCTTCAACCGCTTCTCCGTAGTCAGGTCACGGGGACAACAGCTCCACCAGAGTGCTCCAGACTTCCCTCTCCAGAGCAACATTAGTGACTTCCTCCTGGGGGATTTCGAGATGTTCCAAGGCCAGTTGGTCAATGTATTTCCTCCAACTGCGCCTTGGTCTGCCCCGGGGTCTCCTCCCAGTGCGACGTGCGTCGAGGACCTCCCTAGGGAGACGCCCGAGAGGCATCCTAACCAGATGCCCGAACCACCTAAACTGGCTTCTTTCCAGGCGAAGGAGCAGCAGTTCTACTCCGAGTCTCTCTCGTGTAACTGAACTTCTCACCCTATCTCTAAGGGAGATGTCAGCCACCCGTCAAAAAAAAAAAAAATCGCAGCTTGTATTCGTGACCTTATTATTTCGGTCATCCTTCGGTCATTCTTTCGTTCTACCCCAACCTGACAATCTACAATAGTATACACCCCCAACCTGACAATCTACAATAGTGTACACCCCCAACCTGACCATCGTCAGTAGTGTACACCCCCAACCTGACCATCGTCAGTAGTGTACACCCCCAACCTGACAATCTACAGTAGTATACACCCCCAACCTGGCAAGCACTTGGCATTGTAGCCATTACAGTTAGTTTGACTCAGTTCCATAGATAAACATTGTGAAAATAGCCGATCTACACCTATAATAAATGATATTATATAGTTATTTTAGATCACGTTCATTATTGATTACGTTAGTGTCCAGTGTTTTATTATTTTAACCAAAGGTGATGTAATGTTAGACACCACATTATTCATACATTAATCATTGTTAGTGTTCATTCCTAGTGTAAAATGCTGTATACACAGCCCACTGTTATTTGAGTGCATCAATGTTTATTCCTCCACAGACCCTCCAGAAAAGCCCTCAGTATCAGCGAGTCCACCAGGAGGCGTTGTTGAGGGCAGCACGGTGACTCTGACCTGCAGCAGTGAAGCCAAGCCACCCGTAGACACCTACACCTGGTACAGAGACGGAAGAATCGCCTCTATCTCCACTGGTCCTCAGCTGGTGAAGGACAATGTGTCTCCTGAAGACGCTGGACGATACTTCTGTCAGGCCACAAACACACATGGATCCCAGAGGTCACCTCCACACGCTCTAGATGTTCAGTGTAAGTGAACTAAATTGACAACAAAACAACAGCATTTTATTATGTGTTTATTTTTGTCATTGTGTACAAACATAATAAACAATCAATCAATCAACTAGAACAGAACATCCATGGTTTGACCAATCTGTGAGGATGCAGCGTAGATTTGATGTTCTCAAAGGAAGCTCAGTCCATTTCACCTGCAGCACCAGTGGTTCAAATCCACCAATCCAGAGCTACATCAATATCGTATGCCCCTACCCCAACATCCATCCATCCATCTTCAACCGCTTCTCCGTAGTCGGGTCACGGGGACAACAGCTCCACCAGAGTGCTCCAGACTTCCCTCTCCAGAGCAACATTAGTGACTTCCTCCTGGGGGATTCCGAGACGTTCCAAGGCCAGTTGGTCAATGTATTTCCTCCAACTGCGCCTTGGTCTGCCCCGGGGTCTCCTCCCAGTGGGACGTGCGTCGAGGACCTCCCTAGGGAGACACCCGAGAGGCATCCTAACCAGATGCCCGAACCACCTAAACTGGCTTTTTTCCAGGCGAAGGAGCAGCAGTTCTACTCCGAGTCTCTCTCGTGTAACTGAACTTCTCACCCTATCTCTAAGGGAGATGTCAGCCACCCGTCAAAAAAAAATAAAAATCGCAGCTTGTATTCGTGACCTTATTATTTCGGTCATCCTTCGGTCATTCTTTCGTTCTACCCCAACCTGACAATCTACAATAGTATACACCCCCAACCTGACAATCTACAATAGTGTACACCCCCAACCTGACCATCGTCAGTAGTGTACACCCCCAACCTGACCATCGTCAGTAGTGTACACCCCCAACCTGACAATCTACAGTAGTATACACCCCCAACCTGGCAAGCACTTGGCATTGTAGCCATTACAGTTAGTTTGACTCAGTTCCATAGATAAACATTGTGAAAATAGCCGATCTACACCTATAATAAATGATATTATATAGTTATTTTAGATCACGTTCATTATTGATTACGTTAGTGTCCAGTGTTTTATTATTTTAACCAAAGGTGATGTAATGTTAGACACCACATTATTCATACATTAATCATTGTTAGTGTTCATTCCTAGTGTAAAATGCTGTATACACAGCCCACTGTTATTTGAGTGCATCAATGTTTATTCCTCCACAGACCCTCCAGAAAAGCCCTCAGTATCAGCGAGTCCACCAGGAGGCGTTGTTGAGGGCAGCACGGTGACTCTGACCTGCAGCAGTGAAGCCAAGCCACCCGTAGACACCTACACCTGGTACAGAGACGGAAGAATCGCCTCTATCTCCACTGGTCCTCAGCTGGTGAAGGACAATGTGTCTCCTGAAGACGCTGGACGATACTTCTGTCAGGCCACAAACACACATGGATCCCAGAGGTCACCTCCACACGCTCTAGATGTTCAGTGTAAGTGAACTAAATTGACAACAAAACAACAGCATTTTATTATGTGTTTATTTTTGTCATTGTGTACAAACATAATAAACAATCAATCAATCAACTAGAACAGAACATCCATGGTTTGACCAATCTGTGAGGATGCAGCGTAGATTTGATGTTCTCAAAGGAAGCTCAGTCCATTTCACCTGCAGCACCAGTGGTTCAAATCCACCAATCCAGAGCTACATCAATATCGTATGCCCCTACCCCAACATCCATCCATCCATCTTCAACCGCTTCTCCGTAGTCGGGTCACGGGGACAACAGCTCCACCAGAGTGCTCCAGACTTCCCTCTCCAGAGCAACATTAGTGACTTCCTCCTGGGGGATTCCGAGACGTTCCAAGGCCAGTTGGTCAATGTATTTCCTCCAACTGCGCCTTGGTCTGCCCCGGGGTCTCCTCCCAGTGGGACGTGCGTCGAGGACCTCCCTAGGGAGACACCCGAGAGGCATCCTAACCAGATGCCCGAACCACCTAAACTGGCTCCTTTCCAGGCGAAGGAGCCGCGGTTCTACTCCGAGTCTCTCTCGTGTAACTGAACTTCTCACCCTATCTCTAAGGGAGATGCCAGCCACCCGTCAAAGAAAAATCATTTCGGCTGCTTGTATTCGTGACCTTATTATTTCGGTCATCCTTCGGTCATTCTTTCGTTCTACCCCAACCTGACAATCTACAATAGTTTACACCCCCAACCTGACAATCTACAATAGTGTACACCCCCAACCTGACAGTCGTCAGTAGTGTACACCCCCAACCTGACCATCGTCAGTAGTGTACACCCCCAACCTGACAATCTACAGTAGTATACACCCCCAACCTGGCAAGCACTTGGCATTGTAGCCATTACAGTTAGTTTGACTCAGTTCCATAGATAAACATTGTGAAAATAGCCGATCTACACCTATAATAAATGATATAAAATAGTTATTTTAGATCACGTTCATTATTGATTACGTTAGTGTCCAGTGTTTTATTATTTTAACCAAAGGTGATGTAATGTTAGACACCACATTATTCATACATTAATCATTGTTAGTGTTCATTCCTAGTGTAAAATGCTGTATACACAGCCCACTGTTATTTGAGTGCATCAATGTTTATTCCTCCACAGACCCTCCAGAAAAGCCCTCAGTATCAGCGAGTCCACCAGGAGGCGTTGTTGAGGGCAGCACGGTGACTCTGACCTGCAGCAGTGAAGCCAAGCCACCCGTAGACACCTACACCTGGTACAGAGACGGAGGAGTCGCCTCTATCTCCACTGGTCCTCAGCTGGTGAAGGACAATGTGTCTCCTGCAGACGCTGGACGATACTTCTGTCAGGCCACAAACACACATGGATCCCAGAGGTCACCTCCACACGCTCTAGATGTTCAGTGTAAGTGAACTAAATGTTTGTATTTTAAAATATTTGATAGTTTTTCACAGACAAAAAAACAACAGCATTTTATTATGTGTTTATTTTTGTCATTGTGTAAAAACATAATGAACAATCAATCAATCAACTAGAACAGAACATCCATGGTTTGACCAATCTTTGAGGATGCAGCGTAGATTTGATGTTCTCAAAGGAAGCTCAGTCCATTTCACCTGCAGCACCAGTGGTTCAAATCCACCAATCCAGAGCTACATCAATATCCTATGCCCCTACCCCAACATCCATCCATCCATCTTCAACCGCTTCTCCGTAGTCAGGTCACGGGGACAACAGCTCCACCAGAGTGCTCCAGACTTCCCTCTCCAGAGCAACATTAGTGACTTCCTCCTGGGGGATTTCGAGATGTTCCAAGGCCAGTTGGTCAATGTATTTCCTCCAACTGCGCCTTGGTCTGCCCCGGGGTCTCCTCCCAGTGGGACGTGCGTCGAGGACCTCCCTAGGGAGACGCCCGAGAGGCATCCTAACCAGATGCCCGAACCACCTAAACTGGCTTCTTTCCAGGCGAAGGAGCAGCAGTTCTACTCCGAGTCTCTCTCGTGTAACTGAACTTCTCACCCTATCTCTAAGGGAGATGTCAGCCACCCGTCAAAAAAAAAAAAAATCGCAGCTTGTATTCGTGACCTTATTATTTCGGTCATCCTTCGGTCATTCTTTCGTTCTACCCCAACCTGACAATCTACAATAGTATACACCCCCAACCTGACAATCTACAATAGTGTACACCCCCAACCTGACCATCGTCAGTAGTGTACACCCCCAACCTGACCATCGTCAGTAGTGTACACCCCCAACCTGACAATCTACAGTAGTATACACCCCCAACCTGGCAAGCACTTGGCATTGTAGCCATTACAGTTAGTTTGACTCAGTTCCATAGATAAACATTGTGAAAATAGCCGATCTACACCTATAATAAATGATATTATATAGTTATTTTAGATCACGTTCATTATTGATTACGTTAGTGTCCAGTGTTTTATTATTTTAACCAAAGGTGATGTAATGTTAGACACCACATTATTCATACATTAATCATTGTTAGTGTTCATTCCTAGTGTAAAATGCTGTATACACAGCCCACTGTTATTTGAGTGCATCAATGTTTATTCCTCCACAGACCCTCCAGAAAAGCCCTCAGTATCAGCGAGTCCACCAGGAGGCGTTGTTGAGGGCAGCACGGTGACTCTGACCTGCAGCAGTGAAGCCAAGCCACCCGTAGACACCTACACCTGGTACAGAGACGGAAGAATCGCCTCTATCTCCACTGGTCCTCAGCTGGTGAAGGACAATGTGTCTCCTGAAGACGCTGGACGATACTTCTGTCAGGCCACAAACACACATGGATCCCAGAGGTCACCTCCACACGCTCTAGATGTTCAGTGTAAGTGAACTAAATTGACAACAAAACAACAGCATTTTATTATGTGTTTATTTTTGTCATTGTGTACAAACATAATAAACAATCAATCAATCAACTAGAACAGAACATCCATGGTTTGACCAATCTGTGAGGATGCAGCGTAGATTTGATGTTCTCAAAGGAAGCTCAGTCCATTTCACCTGCAGCACCAGTGGTTCAAATCCACCAATCCAGAGCTACATCAATATCGTATGCCCCTACCCCAACATCCATCCATCCATCTTCAACCGCTTCTCCGTAGTCGGGTCACGGGGACAACAGCTCCACCAGAGTGCTCCAGACTTCCCTCTCCAGAGCAACATTAGTGACTTCCTCCTGGGGGATTCCGAGACGTTCCAAGGCCAGTTGGTCAATGTATTTCCTCCAACTGCGCCTTGGTCTGCCCCGGGGTCTCCTCCCAGTGGGACGTGCGTCGAGGACCTCCCTAGGGAGACACCCGAGAGGCATCCTAACCAGATGCCCGAACCACCTAAACTGGCTTCTTTCCAGGCGAAGGAGCAGCAGTTCTACTCCGAGTCTCTCTCGTGTAACTGAACTTCTCACCCTATCTCTAAGGGAGATGTCAGCCACCCGTCAAAAAAAAAAAAAATCGCAGCTTGTATTCGTGACCTTATTATTTCGGTCATCCTTCGGTCATTCTTTCGTTCTACCCCAACCTGACAATCTACAATAGTATACACCCCCAACCTGACAATCTACAATAGTGTACACCCCCAACCTGACCATCGTCAGTAGTGTACACCCCCAACCTGACCATCGTCAGTAGTGTACACCCCCAACCTGACAATCTACAGTAGTATACACCCCCAACCTGGCAAGCACTTGGCATTGTAGCCATTACAGTTAGTTTGACTCAGTTCCATAGATAAACATTGTGAAAATAGCCGATCTACACCTATAATAAATGATATTATATAGTTATTTTAGATCACGTTCATTATTGATTACGTTAGTGTCCTGTGTTTTATTATTTTAACCAAAGGTGATGTAATGTTAGACACCACATTATTCATACATTAATCATTGTTAGTGTTCATTCCTAGTGTAAAATGCTGTATACACAGCCCACTGTTATTTGAGTGCATCAATGTTTATTCCTCCACAGACCCTCCAGAAAAGCCCTCAGTATCAGCGAGTCCACCAGGAGGCGTTGTTGAGGGCAGCACGGTGACTCTGACCTGCAGCAGTGAAGCCAAGCCACCCGTAGACACCTACACCTGGTACAGAGACGGAAGAATCGCCTCTATCTCCACTGGTCCTCAGCTGGTGAAGGACAATGTGTCTCCTGAAGACGCTGGACGATACTTCTGTCAGGCCACAAACACACATGGATCCCAGAGGTCACCTCCACACGCTCTAGATGTTCAGTGTAAGTGAACTAAATTGACAACAAAACAACAGCATTTTATTATGTGTTTATTTTTGTCATTGTGTACAAACATCATAAACAATCAATCAATCAACTAGAACAGAACATCCATGGTTTGACCAATCTGTGAGGATGCAGCGTAGATTTGATGTTCTCAAAGGAAGCTCAGTCCATTTCACCTGCAGCACCAGTGGTTCAAATCCACCAATCCAGAGCTACATCAATATCGTATGCCCCTACCCCAACATCCATCCATCCATCTTCAACCGCTTCTCCGTAGTCGGGTCACGGGGACAACAGCTCCACCAGAGTGCTCCAGACTTCCCTCTCCAGAGCAACATTAGTGACTTCCTCCTGGGGGATTCCGAGACGTTCCAAGGCCAGTTGGTCAATGTATTTCCTCCAACTGCGCCTTGGTCTGCCCCGGGGTCTCCTCCCAGTGGGACGTGCGTCGAGGACCTCCCTAGGGAGACACCCGAGAGGCATCCTAACCAGATGCCCGAACCACCTAAACTGGCTTCTTTCCAGGCGAAGGAGCAGCAGTTCTACTCCGAGTCTCTCTCGTGTAACTGAACTTCTCACCCTATCTCTAAGGGAGATGTCAGCCACCCGTCAAAAAAAAAAAAAATCGCAGCTTGTATTCGTGACCTTATTATTTCGGTCATCCTTCGGTCATTCTTTCGTTCTACCCCAACCTGACAATCTACAATAGTATACACCCCCAACCTGACAATCTACAATAGTGTACACCCCCAACCTGACCATCGTCAGTAGTGTACACCCCCAACCTGACCATCGTCAGTAGTGTACACCCCCAACCTGACAATCTACAGTAGTATACACCCCCAACCTGGCAAGCACTTGGCATTGTAGCCATTACAGTTAGTTTGACTCAGTTCCATAGATAAACATTGTGAAAATAGCCGATCTACACCTATAATAAATGATATTATATAGTTATTTTAGATCACGTTCATTATTGATTACGTTAGTGTCCTGTGTTTTATTATTTTAACCAAAGGTGATGTAATGTTAGACACCACATTATTCATACATTAATCATTGTTAGTGTTCATTCCTAGTGTAAAATGCTGTATACACAGCCCACTGTTATTTGAGTGCATCAATGTTTATTCCTCCACAGACCCTCCAGAAAAGCCCTCAGTATCAGCGAGTCCACCAGGAGGCGTTGTTGAGGGCAGCACGGTGACTCTGACCTGCAGCAGTGAAGCCAAGCCACCCGTAGACACCTACACCTGGTACAGAGACGGAAGAATCGCCTCTATCTCCACTGGTCCTCAGCTGGTGAAGGACAATGTGTCTCCTGAAGACGCTGGACGATACTTCTGTCAGGCCACAAACACACATGGATCCCAGAGGTCACCTCCACACGCTCTAGATGTTCAGTGTAAGTGAACTAAATTGACAACAAAACAACAGCATTTTATTATGTGTTTATTTTTGTCATTGTGTACAAACATAATAAACAATCAATCAATCAACTAGAACAGAACATCCATGGTTTGACCAATCTGTGAGGATGCAGCGTAGATTTGATGTTCTCAAAGGAAGCTCAGTCCATTTCACCTGCAGCACCAGTGGTTCAAATCCACCAATCCAGAGCTACATCAATATCGTATGCCCCTACCCCAACATCCATCCATCCATCTTCAACCGCTTCTCCGTAGTCGGGTCACGGGGACAACAGCTCCACCAGAGTGCTCCAGACTTCCCTCTCCAGAGCAACATTAGTGACTTCCTCCTGGGGGATTCCGAGACGTTCCAAGGCCAGTTGGTCAATGTATTTCCTCCAACTGCGCCTTGGTCTGCCCCGGGGTCTCCTCCCAGTGGGACGTGCGTCGAGGACCTCCCTAGGGAGACACCCGAGAGGCATCCTAACCAGATGCCCGAACCACCTAAACTGGCTTCTTTCCAGGCGAAGGAGCAGCAGTTCTACTCCGAGTCTCTCTCGTGTAACTGAACTTCTCACCCTATCTCTAAGGGAGATGTCAGCCACCCGTCAAAAAAATAAATAATCGCAGCTTGTATTCGTGACCTTATTATTTCGGTCATCCTTCGGTCATTCTTTCGTTCTACCCCAACCTGACAATCTACAATAGTATACACCCCCAACCTGACAATCTACAATAGTGTACACCCCCAACCTGACCATCGTCAGTAGTGTACACCCCCAACCTGACCATCGTCAGTAGTGTACACCCCCAACCTGACAATCTACAGTAGTATACACCCCCAACCTGGCAAGCACTTGGCATTATAGCCATTACAGTTAGTTTGACTCAGTTCCATAGATAAACATTGTGAAAATAGCCGATCTACACCTATAATAAATGATATTATATAGTTATTTTAGATCACGTTCATTATTGATTACGTTAGTGTCCAGTGTTTTATTATTTTAACCAAAGGTGATGTAATGTTAGACACCACATTATTCATACATTAATCATTGTTAGTGTTCATTCCTAGTGTAAAATGCTGTATACACAGCCCACTGTTATTTGAGTGCATCAATGTTTATTCCTCCACAGACCCTCCAGAAAAGCCCTCAGTATCAGCGAGTCCACCAGGAGGCGTTGTTGAGGGCAGCACGGTGACTCTGACCTGCAGCAGTGAAGCCAAGCCACCCATAGACACCTACACCTGGTACAGAGACGGAGGAGTCGCCTCTATCTCCACTGGTCCTCAGCTGGTGAAGGACAATGTGTCTCCTGCAGACGCTGGACGATACTTCTGTCAGGCCACAAACACACATGGATCCCAGAGGTCACCTCCACACGCTCTAGATGTTCAGTGTAAGTGAACTAAATGTTTGTATTTTAAAATATTTGATAGTTTTTCACAGACAACAAAACAACAGCATTTTATTATGTGTTTATTTTTGTCATTGTGTAAAAACATAATGAACAATCAATCAATCAACTAGAACAGAACATCCATGTTTTGACCAATCTTTGAGGATGCAGCGTAGATTTGATGTTCTCAAAGGAAGCTCAGTCCATTTCACCTGCAGCACCAGTGGTTCAAATCCACCAATCCAGAGCTACATCAATATCCTATGCCCCTACCCCAACATCCATCCATCCATCTTCAACCGCTTCTCCGTAGTCAGGTCACGGGGACAACAGCTCCACCAGAGTGCTCCAGACTTCCCTCTCCAGAGCAACATTAGTGACTTCCTCCTGGGGGATTTCGAGATGTTCCAAGGCCAGTTGGTCAATGTATTTCCTCCAACTGCGCCTTGGTCTGCCCCGGGGTCTCCTCCCAGTGGGACGTGCGTCGAGGACCTCCCTAGGGAGACACCCGAGAGGCATCCTAACCAGATGCCCGAACCACCTAAACTGGCTTCTTTCCAGGCGAAGGAGCAGCAGTTCTACTCCGAGTCTCTCTCGTGTAACTGAACTTCTCACCCTATCTCTAAGGGAGATGTCAGCCACCCGTCAAAAAAAATAATAATCGCAGCTTGTATTCGTGACCTTATTATTTCGGTCATCCTTCGGTCATTCTTTCGTTCTACCCCAACCTGACAATCTACAATAGTATACACCCCCAACCTGACAATCTACAATAGTGTACACCCCCAACCTGACCATCGTCAGTAGTGTACACCCCCAACCTGACCATCGTCAGTAGTGTACACCCCCAACCTGACAATCTACAGTAGTATACACCCCCAACCTGGCAAGCACTTGGCATTATAGCCATTACAGTTAGTTTGACTCAGTTCCATAGATAAACATTGTGAAAATAGCCGATCTACACCTATAATAAATGATATTATATAGTTATTTTAGATCACGTTCATTATTGATTACGTTAGTGTCCAGTGTTTTATTATTTTAACCAAAGGTGATGTAATGTTAGACACCACATTATTCATACATTAATCATTGTTAGTGTTCATTCCTAGTGTAAAATGCTGTATACACAGCCCACTGTTATTTGAGTGCATCAATGTTTATTCCTCCACAGACCCTCCAGAAAAGCCCTCAGTATCAGCGAGTCCACCAGGAGGCGTTGTTGAGGGCAGCACGGTGACTCTGACCTGCAGCAGTGAAGCCAAGCCACCCGTAGACACCTACACCTGGTACAGAGACGGAGGAGTCGCCTCTATCTCCACTGGTCCTCAGCTGGTGAAGGACAATGTGTCTCCTGCAGACGCTGGACGATACTTCTGTCAGGCCACAAACACACATGGATCCCAGAGGTCACCTCCACACGCTCTAGATGTTCAGTGTAAGTGAACTAAATGTTTGTATTTTAAAATATTTGATAGTTTTTCACAGACAACAAAACAACAGCATTTTATTATGTGTTTATTTTTGTCATTGTGTAAAAACATAATGAACAATCAATCAATCAACTAGAACAGAACATCCATGTTTTGACCAATCTTTGAGGATGCAGCGTAGATTTGATGTTCTCAAAGGAAGCTCAGTCCATTTCACCTGCAGCACCAGTGGTTCAAATCCACCAATCCAGAGCTACATCAATATCCTATGCCCCTACCCCAACATCCATCCATCCATCTTCAACCGCTTCTCCGTAGTCAGGTCACGGGGACAACAGCTCCACCAGAGTGCTCCAGACTTCCCTCTCCAGAGCAACATTAGTGACTTCCTCCTGGGGGATTTCGAGATGTTCCAAGGCCAGTTGGTCAATGTATTTCCTCCAACTGCGCCTTGGTCTGCCCCGGGGTCTCCTCCCAGTGGGACGTGCGTCGAGGACCTCCCTAGGGAGACACCCGAGAGGCATCCTAACCAGATGCCCGAACCACCTAAACTGGCTTCTTTCCAGGCGAAGGAGCAGCAGTTCTACTCCGAGTCTCTCTCGTGTAACTGAACTTCTCACCCTATCTCTAAGGGAGATGTCAGCCACCCGTCAAAAAAAATAATAATCGCAGCTTGTATTCGTGACCTTATTATTTCGGTCATCCTTCGGTCATTCTTTCGTTCTACCCCAACCTGACAATCTACAATAGTATACACCCCCAACCTGACAATCTACAATAGTGTACACCCCCAACCTGACCATCGTCAGTAGTGTACACCCCCAACCTGACCATCGTCAGTAGTGTACACCCCCAACCTGACAATCTACAGTAGTATACACCCCCAACCTGGCAAGCACTTGGCATTGTAGCCATTACAGTTAGTTTGACTCAGTTCCATAGATAAACATTGTGAAAATAGCCGATCTACACCTATAATAAATGATATTATATAGTTATTTTAGATCACGTTCATTATTGATTACGTTAGTGTCCAGTGTTTTATTATTTTAACCAAAGGTGATGTAATGTTAGACACCACATTATTCATACATTAATCATTGTTAGTGTTCATTCCTAGTGTAAAATGCTGTATACACAGCCCACTGTTATTTGAGTGCATCAATGTTTATTCCTCCACAGACCCTCCAGAAAAGCCCTCAGTATCAGCGAGTCCACCAGGAGGCGTTGTTGAGGGCAGCACGGTGACTCTGACCTGCAGCAGTGAAGCCAAGCCACCCGTAGACACCTACACCTGGTACAGAGACGGAAGAATCGCCTCTATCTCCACTGGTCCTCAGCTGGTGAAGGACAATGTGTCTCCTGAAGACGCTGGACGATACTTCTGTCAGGCCACAAACACACATGGATCCCAGAGGTCACCTCCACACGCTCTAGATGTTCAGTGTAAGTGAACTAAATTGACAACAAAACAACAGCATTTTATTATGTGTTTATTTTTGTCATTGTGTACAAACATAATAAACAATCAATCAATCAACTAGAACAGAACATCCATGGTTTGACCAATCTGTGAGGAGGCAGCGTAGATTTGATGTTCTCAAAGGAAGCTCAGTCCATTTCACCTGCAGCACCAGTGGTTCAAATCCACCAATCCAGAGCTACATCAATATCGTATGCCCCTACCCCAACATCCATCCATCCATCTTCAACCGCTTCTCCGTAGTCGGGTCACGGGGACAACAGCTCCACCAGAGTGCTCCAGACTTCCCTCTCCAGAGCAACATTAGTGACTTCCTCCTGGGGGATTCCGAGACGTTCCAAGGCCAGTTGGTCAATGTATTTCCTCCAACTGCGCCTTGGTCTGCCCCGGGGTCTCCTCCCAGTGGGACGTGCGTCGAGGACCTCCCTAGGGAGACACCCGAGAGGCATCCTAACCAGATGCCCGAACCACCTAAACTGGCTCCTTTCCAGGCGAAGGAGCCGCGGTTCTACTCCGAGTCTCTCTCGTGTAACTGAACTTCTCACCCTATCTCTAAGGGAGATGCCAGCCACCCGTCAAAGAAAAATCATTTCGGCTGCTTGTATTCGTGACCTTATTATTTCGGTCATCCTTCGGTCATTCTTTCGTTCTACCCCAACCTGACAATCTACAATAGTTTACACCCCCAACCTGACAATCTACAATAGTGTACACCCCCAACCTGACAGTCGTCAGTAGTGTACACCCCCAACCTGACCATCGTCAGTAGTGTACACCCCCAACCTGACAATCTACATATACACCCCCAACCTGGCAAGCACTTGGCATTGTAGCCATTACAGTTAGTTTGACTCAGTTCCATAGATAAACATTGTGAAAATAGCCGATCTACACCTATAATAAATTATATAAAATAGTTATTTTAGATCACGTTCATTATTGATTACGTTAGTGTCCAGTGTTTTATTATTTTAACCCATTCTGACCTGAGATCAGATTCATACGAGGTTTCCACTGGACACACACTGGTCTGAATAACCCATTCTGACCCGAGATCAGATTCTAAAAATGTCAGTCGTTCTGTCGATTTTTCAAAAATAGCAGACCTACAAGCTCGTATCGCGCCACTCGGTGGCGCGATATGAGCTTGTAGATCTGCTATTTTTCAATAGCTAAAGCATAACATGATGCCAACACCAAAATGGGTGCCCGGTCAGAATGGGTTAACCAAAGGTGATGTAATGTTAGACACCACATTATTCATACATTAATCATTGTTAGTGTTCATTCCTAGTGTAAAACGCTGTATACACAGCCAACTGTTATTTGAGTGCATCAATGTTTATTCCTCCACAGACCCTCCAAAGCCCTCAGTATCAGCGAGTCCACCAGGAGGCGTTGTTGAGGGCAGCACGGTGACTCTGACCTGCAGCAGTGAAGCCAAGCCACCCGTAGACACCTACACCTGGTACAGAGACGGAGGAATCGCCTCTATCTCCACTGGTCCTCAGCTGGTGAAGGACAATGTGTCTCCTGAAGACGCTGGACGATACTTCTGTCAGGCCACAAACACACATGGATCCCAGAGGTCACCTCCACACGCTCTAGATGTTCAGTGTAAGTGAACTAAAATCTCTCTCTCTCTCTCTCTCTCTCTCTCTCTCTCTGTCTCCAGAGAGAGTTTGTATGTTTGTATGCTCTGCATTAAATGCGTCTGCTAAATCCCTAAATTATATTTTAAAGTATTTCATAGGTCAACAATAGTATACACCCCCAACTGAACATGTTAACTCACACTGATGTACTGCTAGACAGGAACCATCTACTGTTACACTCAAACTCATTCATTTGATCATGTTTCTCTTCAGCAGTTAATCCAACAGTCCACACAATGGGTAAATAAAACAAGAACAGACAACTACGCAACATTGTAAGCTGATTTTAGTTTTCCTTATAATCAAAGTAATATTACCTTTTTACTGGATATTATATTGTCTGTACAGAGTCTGATGATGTCAGGTTGGTGGAAGGAACCAGTCTCTGTACTGGTAAACTCGAAGTGAGACACCAGCGAGAGTGGAAACCAGCGGCTGATTTTACATCTAACTGGAACCTCCAGTCATCGTCTGTGGTGTGTCGACAGCTGGGCTGTAGCTCTGCTGTTGACTACAAATGGAGGTCTGGTTCTACACGTCAACCTGTGTGGTGGATTACATCTTCCTGTGTTGGATCTGAATCGTCACTGAAGGAGTGTGTAACGATGCAGGCTGTTCATTCTGTGGATAGACTGGAGGTGATCTGTTCAGGTATCTATCTATCTGTCTGTCTGTCTGTCTGTCTGTCTGTCTGTCTGTCTGTCTGTCTGTCTGTCTGTCTGTCTCTCTCATATGAAACATGATGTAACTCCAACGGTCCAACCTAACCCATATGAAGCCTGAAAGATGTTCCACAGTTTTGTTTTTTCACTGTTTTCACTCAAACTAATTAATTTGATCGTGTTTCTCTTCAGCTCTCCAAGTTAAACCAACACTCCACACAATAGATAAACAGACATGAACAAACAAATATATACATTATTACACATTGTAATCTAACAGATGTTCTTCTAATTCAAGTAATATTACCTCTATACTGTTTATACTACTGTCTCTGTACAGAGTCTGATGTCAGGTTGGTGGAAGGAACCAGTCTCTGTACTGGTAAACTCGAAGTGAGACACCAGGGAGAGTGGAAACCAGCAGCTGATTTTACATCTAAGTGGAACCTCCAGTCATCGTCTGTGGTGTGTCAACAGCTGGGCTGTCGCTCTGCTGTTGACTACAAATGGAGGTCTGGTTCTACACGTCAACCTGTGTGGTGGATTACATCTTCCTGTGTTGGATCTGAATCTTCACTGAGGGAGTGTGTAACGATGCAGGCTGCTCATTCTGTGGATAGACTGGAGGTGATCTGTTCAGGTAACAAAGAATAACTTCAACACTGACAATCATCATCAATCCATCCATCTAGTCTCTCCAAGAACCTGCAGAGAAAAAGTCTTGATTCTGCAGAGAACAATACTGATACTGCGGAGACAAATTCTTGATTCCGCGCCTTGAAAGTTAATATAGCACATGATTTTGCATTAAGAAATAACCCAACCTGACAATCTACAATAGTATAAATACTGTACATACTGTAAAAAACATGATGATGTCACCATGGGCCACATACTGTACATACTGTACATACTGTACAAAACATGATGATGTCACCATGGGCCACATACGGTACAAAACATGATGATGTCACCATGGGCCACATACGGTACAAAACATGATGATGTCACCATGGGCCACATACGGTACAAAACATGATGATGTCACCATGGGCCACATACGGTACAAAACATGATGATGTCACCATGGGCCACATACGGTACAAAACATGATGATGTCACCATGGGCCACACATACTGTACATACTGTACAAAACATGATGATGTCACCATGGGCCACACATACTGTACATACTGTACAAAACATGATGATGTCACCATGGGCCACATACTGTACATACTGTACATACTGTACAAAACATGATGATGTCACCATGGGCCACATACGGTACAAAACATGATGATGTCACCATGGGCCACATACGGTACAAAACATGATGATGTCACCATGGGCCACATACGGTACAAAACATGATGATGTCACCATGGGCCACATACTGTACAAAACATGATGATGTCACCATGGGCCACATACTGTACATACTGTACAAAACATGATGATGTCACCATGGGCCACATACTGTACATACTGTACAAAACATGATGATGTCACCATGGGCCACATACTGTACAAAACATGATGATGTCACCATGGGCCACATACTGTACATACTGTACAAAACATGATGATGTCACCATGGGCCACATACTGTACATACTGTACAAAACATGATGATGTCACCATGGGCCACATACTGTACATACTGTACATACTGTACAAAACATGATTATGTCACCATGGGCCACATACTGTACATACTGTACAAAACATGATGATGTCACCATGGGCCACATACTGTACAAAACATGATGATGTCACCATGGGCCACATACTGTACATACTGTACAAAACATGATGATGTCACCATGGGCCACATACTGTACATACTGTACAAAACATGATGATGTCACCATGGGCCACATACTGTACAAAACATGATGATGTCACCATGGGCCACATACTGTACATACTGTACAAAACATGATGATGTCACCATGGGCCACATACTGTACATACTGTACAAAACATGATGATGTCACCATGGGCCACATACTGTACATACTGTACATACTGTACAAAACATGATTATGTCACCATGGGCCACATACTGTACATACTGTACAAAACATGATGATGTCACCATGGGCCACATACTGTACAAAACATGATGATGTCACCATGGGCCACATACTGTACATACTGTACAAAACATGATGATGTCACCATGGGCCACATACTGTACATACTGTACAAAACATGATGATGTCACCATGGGCCACATACTGTACAAAACATGATGATGTCACCATGGGCCACATACTGTACATACTGTACAAAACATGATGATGTCACCATGGGCCACATACTGTACATACTGTACAAAACATGATGATGTCACCATGGGCCACATACTGTACAAAACATGATGATGTCACCATGGGCCACATACTGTACATACTGTACAAAATATGATGATGTCACCATGGGCCACATACTGTACATACTGTACAAAATATGATGATGTCACCATGGGCCACACATACTGTACATGCTGTACAAAACAAAATGAACAAACTGTACAAAACACTAACTCTCATAAAGGGCTAATATTGCTGTCTAGAGGGCAGAAGGGCAGTTTCTCTCTGGCGCCACCTATAGTGTCTACCTGTGCTCATTGTGGACGGCTGCATCTCTCCACAGTGACACTGTCAAAGCACTGCGGACCCCCAGAGGTCCTCCAGATAAACAGCATCATGAAAGGTACGAGACGAGACGTGTACGCACCCGGAGAGAAGGTGTTCTACGAATGCATGGTGGGATACACTTGGACCAGAGGACCCCACAGTGTTACGTGTGTGGATGGACAATGGACACGTTTAACAATACAATGTGGAAGTAAGTGTATACGTTTTTCAGTGTTGTTTGATTGAAGTGTGTGTGTGTGTGTGTGTGTGTGTGTGTGTGTGTGTCACCAGTCACAAGGAGGTCCTGATTCTGGAGGTGGGCTGTGTCTTTGATTTGTACATGGACCTAGCCTGGGTAAACCCACTCCCCCTGCTGGACAACATTTCATTCTGCCAGGAGGGGTGAGTCTGGCTAAATAGGAATACAAAGTTCTTAAGATTGTATCAGCTTTGGTACGAGCCAATCCGCGACCGAGCTCAGGGCTCTGTGATTGACAGCGCACGTTGGCCAATCAGGAACGATTTGAGCAGTTGATGACGTGTGAACTACTCGACTCGACTCATTCACAACACAACAAACATGGCGGAGCTAGTAGATAGAAGTGACGTTACCGATGGAATAAAAACAGCCATAGGTGAAGTTATTGCAGAAATGGATTCAATAACAGCAATTAAACAAGAGCAAGAGTATGCACTTGTGGACTTTCTCCGTGGAATTGACGTTTTGGCGCTTCTTCCAACTATCTTGCAAGTATCTTGCAAGTATGATCGAACCCTACAAACCCTCCCGCTCACTCAGATCAGCCAACGCAGGGAAGCTGGAAGTACCCTCACTAAAAACGCCGGGACAACGCTCCACACGTCCCAAACTCTTCTCCCTTCTGGCTCCAAAACTGTGGAATGCACTTCCCATTGCAGTCAGAACTGCAGCATCACTCCCAATCTTCCGCCGTAGTTTGAAAACCCACCTTTTCAGATTCCATCATGGCCCATAGCACTTACCCCATCCCCTTAGATAGCAATTCTGTAGACTTAGATAGCATTTGATACAGACTTATAGCATGTTATGTAAACAGCATAAGTGCATTGTATGTAGTCATAGCACGTCATAGTACATAATGTATATCATAGTAGTATAGATGTATAGCTTATTTCATTATAGATATTCCACTGTTACTTTCTTAGCTTACGCATGTTTCATGATAAATGTTTTTATGTGATGTATTCCCCATGCTTTTTGTTCTTGCTTAATGTAAATCGCTCTGGATTAAGAGCGTCTGCTAAATGCCTAAATTGTAAATTGTAAATTGTAACTGGATTTGGAAAGTCGTTAATATATCAACTCGCACCCTTGGTGACAAAGAAAATGTTTCCCGACAGCAATCCTATCTTCATCGTTGTCTCTCCACTCGTTGCGCTCATGGAGGACCAGATAAAAGAGGCAACAAAACTAGGAGTTACTGCTATGCAGCTTGGTGTTCACAACGTTACGGGCCTAGAACAGGGATCCTATCAGTTAGTATTTGGCAGTCCAGAGGCTTGGCTGATGAACGAGAAGTGGCTGAAAATGCTGGAAAGTCCTGTGTATCGTGAAAACATCAAGGGGATAGTGGTCGACGAAGTACACGTTGCATACAAATGGTAAATATCTCCTGTTACTGTTTAAACTTATGATTATTTGTGTTGTAGACTATAGGGCAGTGATTTTCAACCCTTTTCATATCAAGGCACCTTATTTATACAGAACTTGAGCCACGGACCACCATTTGATGACATTTAGCCTCAATATTGTGTTATTGTTGTATAAAATGTCCACAATTCCATGTTGTTGGTATGATTAGGAGAGATAGCAGGCACACGTTGATAAAAATAACATTCTACATTCTGTAATTGTGTAGACTTCTTGTAAATTATGTAATGCAGAGGTTTAACAATAGAGAGAGTTGAGAGAATCTATAATAACGGTCCATTTGGTAACCAACATTCCATAATTTAACTGGGGACCACCTGTAACCCGCTCAAGGACCACTGGTGGTCCCCGGACCACTGGTTAAAAATCACTGTAGTAGACTACCAGGGCTAGTCAATGTAGGCCCCCTATTTTTCATGTGTATATGATGATTTTTTTTGTTGTTGCAAGTGTATATTTGTCTTTAAATGTTCTGATGAATAGAAACCGGATGACCCCCAGTTCTACAAACTGTTATTAACATTTTCAATCAATCAACAACGTTATCTGTGAAGTGTGAACACAAGTGGAACGTTAGGCTACTGGCTTCATTGTGGTAATCAACATTGTCTGCTTTATTGTCTTTCTCAGGGGACTGGGTGCAAAGGGGAAACCTGCCTTCAGAGAGAGCTTTTCAAAGCTTAGTGTACTACGATCCATTGTGAAACAAGGTGAGTGCCATGCTACGAGCTTGTAGATCTGCTATTTTTCAACAGCTACAGTTTTAAATAATGGTTTAAAGCTATAAACCATTATTAGACCTATAGCCTCAGGTCTAAATGGGTTAACTGTAGTGCGGTACATAAACCTGTTATGTCTTGTAATTTACCATTGCACTATTCTGCAATAAATAGCACTGTTTATTTGTGTCATCATGTATTATATTCTTATTCTTATGTCTTCTTCAGGCACGCCAGTGTTGGCTCTGACTGCATCAGCAGACATGGAGTCCAGAGACAGAGTCACCAGACTTCTAGCAATGGAGAATGCAACACGGGTGATTGTGAGCCCCAACAGAAGCAACATCCGGCTAGGACTAGCCTCAGCACCACGACTAGAAAAAGTACAATGTCTTGACTGGATTGTGGATGATGTTCGAGCCAAGGGAACAGCGATGGCACAGATCATTATCTACTGCCCGTCACGTGACAAGACAGCAGAAGTGTACCACTATCTGAAAGCAGAACTAGGTGAAGATTTCTGGTTAGACAGGGACCCAGAGAAAAAGTGGGACAATGAACTGATTGGCATGTACCATAAAGGGACAGACAAAGACAACAAGAACTTTGTGATTAGTTCACTGAACGGACAGGGGAATTGCAGAGTTGTTGCTGCCACAACTGCGCTAGGGATGGGCCTCAACTTTCCCAATATCTCTCATGTGGTGATGTTTGGTCCACCAAACGACACAGAAGCGATAGTCCAACAGGCTGGCAGAGCTGGGAGAAATGGAGTGCAATCACACGCAGTTTTATACGACACAAAACAGTCATGTCATGTGGAAAAGGCAGTACGAGATTTGGTTAAGGAAGGCAGAACCAGTTGCTTAAGAAAAGCTTTGTATAGTCCATTTGAAGAGATCACAGAAAGTCTTGAGCCAGGTCATCTGTGCTGTACATTTTGCCATAAGTCATGTTCATGTGATGGATCAGGTGTTTGTGTTGAGCCTCTGCCCATTTATGAGCAGCAGAAAAAGATTTGTGTACCTTTGCAGTCAAGAGTGGTTACACATAATCACAAAATATTAATCAAGGCACAGTTGGAGAAGTACAAAAACGATTTGGTTGCAGACCTCCCATACCTATTCACTAGCCAGGCTGCGTGTACAGGATTTAGTGATCAATTGATTGTTGCCGTTTTGGAAAAGTGTGCACACATCTTCGACATAGATTACATGCACGGCACATATTACAAGTTATCAATGATGTTTTCATGACATTGAAGATATGCCGCCTGCCAACCCCCCAGAGGGTGCTAGCTTTTGTCAGCCAGATATTTATTACCGTGGCTATTTTGATGAGTCGAATGAAGACACATACTGTGATTCTAATGAGGATTCCAATTCCAGCTCAAATGATGACATTTGAAGTTGGCCTGAGCATGTAATTTTGTTTTGTTTTGAGTCATACTGATGTACTTTTCTGAATGCAACTTAATAAAGTTTTCATTGTTGGATACTCTATTTATTGTCCGTTGTTGTAGGTGTGCAAAAGCCTTGCTTTTTAAGTCTACCGAGTGACGGGTCCATTTGGTTTAATTTTACATTCCCTAGAGTTCTATTATAGTCTGCATTACTTCATTTACAGCATACACAATTGGAGAATGTAGAATAATTATTTTGGTAAACGTTTCTCTCTCCTATGGTACCACATTAATATAGCATGGAATTGTGGACAAAATCTTATCCAAAGATAACAAAATATTTAACGTTTAAGGTCAGAGCTTAACCCATTTAGACCTGAGGACGATTCTACAAAAAACGCATGTTTCTGTCAGTGGTTCTCAAACAATTTCATGTCAAGGACCCCCAAAAATATGTCATTGGCTGCCGACCCCAATCTGAAAATGTTGTTCCAGGGACCCCCCAGAAGCAAAGATTTGAGTTAAAAACCTTCGCTCTGTAAGAAAAAAAATAGCAGATCTACAAGCTTGTAGATCTATGTTTCAACAGCTACAGTATAACAATGCTTAAAACACAGAATGGGCTAAATCTCAAATGCCAAATAATGGACCTTGATATACTTTTTAAACCACTGCTAGACAAACAGAATCCAGGAGCTTCTTATCAATATCCTTGCTCATTGATCTAAATATATATTTTAAGATGGCGTTCCCTTATTGCATGGTGTGGATTCAATCCGGGAGAGCTAGGTGAGATTGACATCAAACATCAGCCATCAATTAAGTGCTTTTCTCTTCTGGACAGTTAAATATTTATCAACATGACATAACAATCAAAGACATTAGAATGTTACGATGGACCACTTCCCAGGTTAAATTTGGCTTTAGTAATGGGAAACATTTTTGTTGGGTTGATCCAATAAAGCAGGTCTCAGGCAGCTCAGGGGTTAATTAAGTAGAGAATGTAGAATCATTATTTGGGTAACACTTTTAAGGGAAGTCAACACCTCAAAAGATTCCCTTCCCATGCAGTACCCTGTAGAGAAAGCCATTCTCTGTCCAATCCTTTGAAGCAATTGCCAGATGTGTGACCCAAAAACACTATATCCTGCATGTATACATGTATGTATCAACTTATGCTCTCACAATAAATTGTGACGACTGCCTGCAACTGCCTGTCCTTTGAGACCGTATGCTGTATTAACACAGTGCTATTTAAGAAATGCAAAGGTGGTGTTCCAAGCATTTTATTTCACAAATTAAACAATGAAAAAGCAACATTTATAACTATTTATACATACACACAAACATATTAAATAAATGGAAAGGACAAATGGTTACCCTACATTCAGAGCTTTGTTAAGCCAAAATATATGTACAAACAGTTGCAATTGCACATGAGAAATGGGAGACAAAATACTTTTCACATTTGAACTACTTTGGAGTAGGAGGATGATATCTTTTCCTTTTGGCTGCCCGTGGTGTTTTAATCGGGGAATCTCTCATCCTTTTCTCCGTTTGGGGTGGTGTAGTCTTCGGAGTGGTTGGAGATTGGCTAGTAGCGGCCGGTTCGGCACCAGTTTCTACCTGTTTCCATTTGTTGAGTGTTAATAACGACTCCTCTATTGTTGTCATCTGTCTGAAGCACTTATTGCAAATACGCAGTGATTTGTCCTCTTGTGGAAGCAGCTTTAGGCCAACGGAAACCAGACGCTGATATATGGTTCTTTGTCTAGGATCCCTTTCGTAAATCTTCCTGGTGTTCGATAAACGGCCGGCTTTCCGACAATTATCTTTGCCGAGACGGCAAAAATCGTTGACATTCGATTCAGCCATAACAATAACAAAATAACAAAATAAAGTGTGGCAAGAATATTTCGCTGCTGCTGTGTGCAATGCATAGAGACTAGTAATGTGTGTGAGACAGGAGGAAATGGAATGAGGTGAAGTAGGAACGGAACGCGTTTAGATGACGCCTCTTGTTTTGAAATACGCTGATTGGCTGAAGGGGTTGTCCGTCAACGCTACTCTCCCGCCCAACGGCTAAACAGCCACACAGGCGATTATGCCAGACTCACCCCTCAGGCAGAATGAAAATCTGACGAGGGGGGAGGGGTTTACCCAGGCTAACATGGACCTAGCCTGGGCACCATTTCATTTCGGTATATGATCCGGGCTGGAGCCGGATGATATGCTTACGTCATGTTGTATAGGCAATGGTTTGCCTACAACAAACAGGAAGCTGTTTGTTGCTTCCTGTTTGAATAAAAGCAATAAAAGCTCTCATCAGCGAGAGCTTTTATTGAGAGGGAAAAGGAAGTTGTCGCCGCCTGTTCATCCTGTCTGGCGACTACAAAACAATACTACAACATGACGTAACCACATCATCCGTCCCCAGCCCGGATCATACAGACTTTTGAAACAGAGACCAGGCTTTCCTCCGAGGCGGTGGAAAGCCTGGTGAGGCGAGGTTAACATGGACCAGGAATTCCAAGATAAACATTCGAAGTATCAACCATTAATTGGATTGTATAAAAAACCTGGGGTATCGCTGTAGATTTGCCATACTGATATTCGGAAGCCTGGGCCATGTGCATAAATTGACCATGAGTGGCCTATGAGAATAGCTGGCATGACAAAGAGCAAAGCCAAACAACTTGCCAAATACTGTTCTGTTTCGGCTGTTATAGGCAGCTTGTCTGTGTGGAGGAGGAGGTGCCATATGTGTATCCTTAAGTGTACATGAACTGTCAACCCGGTTATATTTGTTTCCTTGTAAAATGTATTGTAATTTGTGGATTCAAATAAATACATTGAAGTGTGTGTGTGTGTGTGTGTGTGTGTGTGTGTGTGTGTGTGTGTGTGTGTGTGTGTGTGTGCGTGCATGCGTTGCACGGAACGCAAGCATGCACACACACACACACACACACACACACACACAGTCACACACACACTTCTCTCCATGGCTCTCACGCTCTGTCTCCATTTGACTCAGGAAAGTGCGGCAAGCGGATCGGCAATATGCTCACAATCAGCGGAGGCACTCTGTCCCGACCTGGAGACCATCCATGGCAGGTGTCTCTGCAGCGCAAACGCAGAAACACATCGAATGCGTTCGGACACGTCTGTGGAGGCGTCCTCATCCATTCCTGTTGGGTCCTCACCGCTGCTCACTGCGTGTAAGATGCTCTGAATGCTATGTGTGCTAACATGCTGCTCTGAATGCTATGTGTGCTAACATGCTGCTCTGAATGCTATTTGTGCTAACATGCTGCTCTGAATGCTATTTGTGCTAACATGCTGCTATGAATGCTATGTGTGCTAACATGCTGCTATGAATGCTATGTGTGCTAACATGCTGCTCTGAATGCTATTTGTGCTAACATGCTGCTCTGAATGCTATTTGTGCTAACATGCTGCTATGAATGCTATGTGTGCTAACATGCTGCTATGAATGCTATGTGTGCTAGCATGCTGCTCTGAATGCTATTTGTGCTAACATGCTGAGGTCTTGTCATGCTGACCAGATTGTCCATTTCTGAGTTTTGACTCAACAATGAAACAATAATCTCTACGTTGAAACTATATACACTATAGCACTATAGGACATGGCATCTGTCTACATAACATTAACTATTTAAATTACATTGTAGCCTTTCCATAAGCCTGTAAGGTCGTCAAGGCTATAGGCCAAGTCCTACGGAACTAAGATGGAGTCTGAAGAGGTAGGTTTTCAGACTATGGTCCAAAGATTGGGAGTGAGTCTGCAGTTCTGACTGCAATGGGAAGTTCATTCCATAGTTTAGATTGGGAGTGAGTCTGCAGTTCTGACTGTAATGGGCAGTTCATTCCAGTCTGGGAGCCAGAATAATGAATGAAACGTCTCTCATGTCTTAATGACTGACTGTTGTTTCTCCAGTAAGACTAACGACACCATGGACATGCAGGTGGTCTTGGGGGGAGTGGACAAAGGCATACATGAAGAGGAAGACCAGATCGTCGAAGTGGTCAGAGACTTCATTCATGGGGAATATTGGGAAAGCAAAATAAACAACAATCCAAGAAATGACATTGGTGAGACCATTCATCTACTCTATGTCTCTGATTGGTCCATTCATCTACTCTATGTCTCTGATTGGTCCATTCATCTACTCTATGTCACTCACACAGCATGCCTTAAGGTCTAAATGATGACATAATGTCAGTCAGAGATGCCAATGTTATGTAACTATTGTGTTTACTGTGTCTTCAGCATTACTGCAGCTGGAAACCACCAACGGAGCATTCTGTGCCAATGAAACCAGCTACGTTACGACTGCCTGTCTGCCAGACAAGATGTCCCCCGATGGAACGAAGTGTTGGATCTCTGGATGGGGCGAAACTAAATATGGTATACGTGTCCAACCATTCCACTGCCATTAATCACACCTTAACCCATTCTGAACGGGAACCCATTTTAGTGTTAGCATAATGTTATGTTTTAGCTATTGAAAAATAGCAGATCTACAAGCTCATAGCGCGCCACGAGCTTGTAGGTCTGCTATTTTTGAAAAATCGAAGAACGACTGACATTTTTAGAATCTGATCTCGGGTCAGAATGGGTTAATCAGACCAGTGTGTGTCCACTGGAAACCTCGTATGAATCTGGATCTCAGGTCAGAATGGGTTAAAGATGGAGTGCCGTGATTGTTTTCCACCCTAAAACATGATCATCAGGTCTTATTGTTATATAAGGAGTTATATTTTTTTCCAAAAAAAAGTGTACAATATTTGCTCTAATGTTGTTTTTATGTGGACACGCCCACCAGTTAATTAAGTATGCCTGGTTTGCTTGGTGGGTGCTTAGAGTATATATGAATAGAGACGGCACCGGATTCCTCCTCCCATCCACTTGCATTAAGTTGCTCAAAAGCGCATGAGGCGATTTCACTCCTAGGAACAAGTGCATTCTGGGATGGATTGCCCCAATAACATGAACGCGCTGGTCGTTGACTATCATTGTGCCGTTTGTGCGCGTTCACGTATGAAACATTCGTTCACGTGTCATGGCCCCCAATAACATGAACGTGCGCAATGATAGTCAACGGACCAGCGCTGGCTCGAGCTGCAATATCAAATTCGGCCACTATGTCCATTTCGCCTCAGGGTTTCCTCCGGGTGCCGTCTCTATTCATATATACTCTAAGGGTGGGTGGTGATGGGTGGTGATGAGTGGTGATCCACCTGAACTGAAGCCACACCCACAGCTGTAGTTGGGAGAGGGAGGGCTTAGAGGATGGGCTGATAGTGTGATGTCACTATATTACTGTTTATTTCATTGGCCCGTTTGACTGTCAAGGGTTCAGCCTCCAGGAAGAAACCCTAAATACAAAGTTAATACACCATTGCACATAAAAACGACTCCAGGGTGTCTAATGAAGTACTGTCACCTCATAGACACATGGAAAACTGGAAAAATACAAACATTGTGGCACTCCCTCTTTAAAGCTGCTTTTATTATTATTATTTTATTATTTCTAATTGTTTGAGACTCAATCACCACTCTGATATAACCAGCCCTTGTAATTTATTTCTGGACTTTGAAAGCAGTTTTAGCTGCAATACCACAATGTCCTGAGGTGGTGGGGGTGCTGATATGCAGATTATTTAATATTTGAGTCATTATAATACTGATGCTAGATAAAAACCAGGCATGTTTCCATTCCATGCCAGCTTGGAAAATCAACAATGGTGGACATTGCTGATGACATCACGATGAGGACAAGATTAAGGTTATTTGTGGGGATAGAAAACACATATGGGAGCCCCAAAAACACAAACTTTATAGGTATATAGGTACTTTAAATAAAAGCTACACCAGTCTATATTAACACAGGGATAAACCAACCAGTGTTCTTGTCCCTCAGATATCCACCCATCCAAACTGTCACAAGGACAGGTTTCCCTGATGTCTCATGAGCGTTGCATGAAGTTTTATGGATCCCAGCTGGACGACACCATGATCTGTGGAGAAGACAAGACGGGACTAGTCAGCACCTGTAGCGTAAGAGTGTGTGTGTGTGTGTGTGTGTGTGTGTGTGTGTGTGTGTGTGTGTGTGTGTGTGTGTGTGTGTGTGTGTGTGAGAGAGATTGATGCTTGTCAATATTCCCAGTAGAGATGAATAAAACAATTTGATCTGATCAAAAAGGTTTAATTGAAGATAATACAAAAATGAGAATAAGTCAAAGAGATAAAGTAGATCAAGTCAAAATGATAAGTAGGTGACTCATATGGCTGTGTGTCTTACAGGGTGACTCATATGGCTGTGTGTCTTACAGGGTGACTCATATGGCTGTGTGTCTTACAGGGTGACTCATATGGCTGTGTGTCTTACAGGGTGACTCATATGGCTGTGTGTCTTACAGGGGGATTCGGGCGGACCCGTGATCTGCAAGGACCATGGGGTTCACTACGTGGCAGGCTTGGCCAGCTGGGGGAGTGGGGCATGCGATGGTGAAAACCCTAATGTCTACACCGACGTCCACAGACAAGTGGAGTGGATTTCCCGCTGCATTGCCAGCTATGGAAAACAATGCAAGACACAGAGTGTGTGGGAATATGACTATTAAGGATAAACCTACCAGTAAGACGCGCAAACGCGGGAAGCGAACGCAGCTGAGACCCTGCAGATCATGTCTGTCTGTCTGTGTGTTTGTCCCGCTGTTACTGTATATGTGGACCTGGCCCCTTTTGTGCCCATATATGGAGCTGAGTGGACCTGGCCCCTTTTCTGCCCATATATGGAGCTGAGTGATTGCTGATGCAACACACTCCATATTTGGATAGCGGGACAGACAGACAGACAGACACACAGACAGACACACAGACATGATCTGCTAGGTCTCATAGTAAGTGCTCACTGCGTTCGCAATTAGCAAGCCATTGTGCACCAGTGGTGAAACGCAACTAAGGACATGTTTTTTCTTTTTAGGTATTTCCATTCTCCTAATAGTTTTACCTCTACTCCACTGCCACATATGTGCCAGTAGAATAGTCTATGGAAGAGTGTCAGAGTGGTAGGAGAGGGTGAGTATGTGGTTACTGCATCTCACCAGCCCTTCCCCTGATTGGTTGGGGTTGCCTACTGGATCACCAGCCCTTCTTCCCCTGATTGGTTGGGGTTGCCTATACTGGATCACCAGCCCTTCCCCTGATTGGTTGGGGTTGCCTACTTAAGGCCAACAAACACCTGAGGTCTTCAGCATAATTATTTTTTGTTTTAGTGATGTTCTGCTCGCCTGCCATGTTTTTGGTTTGTTCTGCATGTGTATGATTTGCCATCTTAAACTTCATTAAAAGGACAAGGTTCATGTTTTAGGTTGTTATTAGGAAAAGTAAAAGATGGGTGTTATTCTTTTTTTTTTTTCATTTGCTGCTTTCTTTCGTTTTAGGGATTTTAGCTGTTTTTGACGGGGTGGGGGGCAATGTGACATATTGAGCCACACAGTGTGGCTTCCCCCCTGTAGGCTACCTTCACATTCAGTAGATCCTGTATTCTTCTGTGGAGTTAGGTGGTTTTCTCTGTCACACACACACACACACACACACACACACACACACACACATACACACACACACACACACACACACACACACACACACACACACACACACACACACACACACACACGTTACACAAGATGGAACAATAAAGTTTTATGTACCTCTATACAAGATGGAACAATAAAGTTTTATGTACCTGTACACAAGATAGAACAATAAAGTTTTATGTACCTGTACACAAGATAGAACAATAAAGTTGTACAGTATGTACCTGTACACAAGATAGAACAATAAAGTTTTATGTACCTGTACACAAGATAGAACAATAAGGTTTTATGTACCTGTACACAAGATAGAACAATAAAGTTTTATGTACCTGTACACAAGATAGAACAATAAAGTTTTATGTACCTGTACACAAGATAGAACAATAAAGTTGTATGTACCTGTACACAAGATAGAACAATAAAGTTGTATGTACCTCTATACAAGATGGAACAATAAAGTAGAACCTTGAACCTTGTGTGTAATATATTGTGATTATTGATTTATTGATTGATTTATTGATTGATTGTGTGTAGGCTCAAACAATCAGGCTCTGCCTGTGGGCCGAATTGATTGCCAAGTATACTTTTCAGTTTTATTTATGGTCGCTATTAAATTAGGATAATAATTTGGTAAGTTGGTATTTGTTATTATGTTTTATGGCATGTAACAAGTTGTATTTATTTTGCTACAGTACTCAAGTGAATTGACAGACATGGCTCTGAGTGACAGGTCCCTGATTGGACCTGCCCCTCTGTTCCTTATTGGTTCTCCCCGACAACACCAGTTTCCTGTTGGCTGGGCACTCTTCCTGTCTCCGTATAAAAGCTCAGTTGAACTTGGACTTCAGCAGGGGACGACAGCATTCAGCAGCAGAGACTCCATCCCTCTAGTCCTCGCTTGTGCCTGCCTTATTATTGTTTGTTCTTGGTTCTTGTTCGTTATGCCGTAAGTTATGTTTTGTTTTGTTTAGCCCAGTGTTTAGTGCAAAGTAACCTTTCATTTGCCTTTAAGTCTGTAGCCTATGATTTGCCCTTGTTAAATAAGAAACCCGGTTCCTACCTTCTCCATGTAGGGGTGCCAGGTATTTTCTTTTGTTAACTTATTGTAATTTTGGTTAGTTAGGGTAGTTAGGGATTTAGAATTGTAATTTTGTTTAACATTCTGTTAGGGCCTTTAGGTAGGGGTAAACTTTTGATTTCCAGTTAGATTCGTTTTGTTAGAATAGCACCTGCACTCTGAAGCCAAAACGTGAGAGTTGTGAACCAGAAATGTACAAATTGTCTCTAATGTTGAACAAAAAGAGCGACTACAAATAAATTGAAGTTCTTTTCACCCTGTCTCCTCTCAAATTGTGTCATGTCCCTTCACCCTACCTAGACGAAGGTCCATAACAGGCTGTCATTGAGAACACCTCTAAAACACAGATGACATCATCTATCTTTCATTAACACGTTGCTGATGAACATTTAGGGGCTTTTTTTTATTTATTTTTTCTGCGTTAATATCGTCCTGACATCCCGTTAATATCGTCCTGACATCCCGTTAATATCGTCCCGTTTGCTTGTATTTGTATATATATATTTTTTTTTATCAGTATATGTTTTCAAAAGGAGCAGCTGTTTATGGTCAAAGTTAGAAGAACCGGAACCGGATCAGATGAGATGGACTGAACTGATCGAACGGAGAGGATTTCACTGATCGCCTTTTGTGTCATGATTAGCTTTAGAGGGGATGTGTTTGTGTGTGTGTGTGTGTGTGTGTGTGTGTGTGTGTGTGTGTGTGTGTGTGTGTGTGTGTGTGTGTGTGTGTGTGTGTGTGTGTGTGTGTGTGTGTGTGTGTGTGTGTGTGTGTGTGTACAAACCCAAACGCAGTATAGTTTTGCAAAGAAGTCACGTCCTTCCCCCGGGTGCATCCCTCCATTCCGACATGCTGCCATTCCGACATCCCCCCATTCCGACACGTTTTAGTCCCACCATTCCGACAGTCCACAAATCTTAAATGTATTTTCAAGGCAATTGTTTAAGGGGTGTGTAGCAACTTATAATGTAATAATCAGCTCATAATGTAATTAAAAGACGAGCACATAACTTAATAGATTTTTCTATAATGTAATAATGTGTTACATTAGGAACCTCCACATAGGCGACTCATACTGTAATAAAACTTCATAATGCAATAATGTCTTTATAATATATGAGCTGGTTATTACATTATGAGTTTTTATTACATTTTAGTCATATTGACCATGATACTGACATGACACTGACATGATACTGACCATGATACTGACATGCTACTGACCATGATACTGACCATGACACTGACCATGACACTGACATGATACTGACCATGACACTGATATGATACTGACCATGACACTGACATGATACTGACCATGACACTGACCATGACACTGACATGATACTGACATGCTACTGACATGCTACTGACCATGATACTGACCATGACACTGACCATGACACTGACATGATACGGACCATGACACTGACATGATACTGACCATGACATGACACTGACATGATACTGACATGATACTGACCATGACACTGACATGATACTGACCATGACACTGACATGACACTGACATGACACTGACATGACACTGACCATGACACTGACATGACACTGCCATGATACTGACCATGATACTGACATGCTACTGACCATGATACTGACCATGACACTGACATGATACTGACCATGACACTGACATGATACTGACCATGACACTGACATGACAATGACATGACACTGACCATGACACTGACATGACACTGCCATGATACTGACCATGATACTGACATGCTACTGACCATGATACTGACCATGACACTGACCATGACACTGACATGATACGGACCATGACACTGACATGATACTGACCATGACACTGACATGATACTGACCATGACACTGACCATGACACTGACATGATACTGACAAGATACTGACATGCTACTGACCATGATACTGACCATGACACTGACCATGACACTGACATGATACTGACCATGACACTGACATGACACTGACCATGACACTGACCATGACACTGACATGATACTGACATTATACTGACCATGACACTGACATGATACTGACCATGACACTGACATGACACTGACATGATACTGACATTATACTGACCATGACACTGACCATGACACTGACATGACACTGACATGATACTGACATGACACTGACCATGATACTGACCATGACACTGACATGATACTGACATGATACTGACATGATACTGACATGCTACTGACCATGACACTGACCATGACACTGACATGATACTGACCATGACACTGACATGATACTGACCATGACACTGACCATGACACTGACATGACGCTGACATGATACTGACCATGACACGGATAAAAATGCTTTTTATTGAACAACGCGGGATGCAGAAATTCTAATCGCTGTTGCACCAGGAGAGGTTACCTGGTGCACATTGGGGGCAGATGGTCTCTACTCTATACCACAACGTGACTTTAGCCAGCATGCGATTGCACATGAACCCTGCAGCCACACTGAGGCGCTCCAACGCATATAACATGAACTACCCACCTAATGTTGCGGATGTTCCATGTTTAACGTAATTTCAAGTACGGTATGTACTAATTAAAAATGGAGGATAATTCAACAGATAAAATGCCAAGGGGCTTGTCTTTGGTGTATGATACAAATTATATTGCACTGTCAACTTAAACTCAGAAAAGTACATTTAACCTTTATTAGTTTTCTTATAAAAGGACAAAGTCTTTTCAATGATGCTGAGATTTTCCAGTTATATCTCTATACATTGATTGAATAGGCTACTAGGTAGAAAGTCCTTGTGGTCATGTTTCCATCTATGTCCTATGTATTTAACTCATAAACACACAATAAAATATAGCAGTTCAATATCGTCACAAAAAACACAGCCCTGAAAGGTGAATTTACATGCCGGTTTTAAAGGAATCCCCATTTTTAAGGGATGGGGTCAGGACATTCCACACTTGGGTAATATTGCAGTGTTGAATAAGGAGAATTCATATGTGAAATTGTATTAATATTCTAATAGAAATCCCTGCTACAGTGTTTGGTCAGCAACATGAGTCTCGCCATCTCTTTCGTAAACTTTCTCTTCGTGAAATAATAAGAATACCAGATAGTGATAGCAAATATAATAGTAAAGAATAGGCTACACTGTGAAATGAGGCTAACAAATGCATGATCAATCATTGTCAGTTTATTGGCAATGACATGGAAGACAAAAAATAATATATAATATACTGCAAATAAATGATAATATACTAATCTAAATTGGAGTAGAATATCATCAGATTATACCTTCAAGTAAAATACAGATGATTGAATGAAACATTCATAAAGTAATTGCTGTAATATCTAATTTGTTTCTGCTTCATTTGAACTTATTTATTCTGGACCTTTTCACAGTTTGACTGTGAATTACTTTTAAGGTCTGGCAATAAAGTATTCAGACTCACACACACATTAGATTTGAGCTTAATGTAAATCGCTCTGGATTAAGAGCGTCTGCTAAATGCCTAAATTGTAAATTGTAGCTAGGCTTGGGCTATAGTTTTGCTCAACCACTCTAGTGCTGTCTTGGGTTCAATCAACTCTGAGTGTGCAAATGGATGGATTGTCTGACTTGGAGCACTCTGGTTTCAATGTGTTGTGATTAAGTATTTAGAATGAAGAAAACCTGCATTCTTTCACCTGGTTCAAATGTAAAATAGGCTAAATGATGATGGCTGATGCTTCAGTCACTATAGACAATGCATTCAAATGCAGAGATTAAACATGTTAATGGTCACTGGTTGGACACATCACCTGTTAATGATCACATTATGGATGAACTGAGACCATTTGTTGCACAGATAATCTCTATTCTATATCCTATAATGCAGCTACAAGCTGTATTGTCCTTAAACCTTAATTATTAAGAATTAATCTAATGCTTGTGGTTAAAACGTATATATAGTAACTATACTTTTATGAGATTGTATCCTTTTTTATATTGTTGCGAGATTGTATTTATATTTGATGGTTACTTTATTCATTTTAGTCATCATTTTAATTTACTCTGATGTCATATAGTATGAACCTGTATAATGTAACAAAGTCTGATCAAAGAGCAACAATAAACATCAGTAAGTGAAAATAATAAAATGGGTTTGCACTTGTTTATTTTCACATGGGCCTACTTGATAACATCCCCAGTCTCCAAGTTGGCCAACTAAATTCACATACATGAATAAAAAGGGCATATGTGACCAACTCTTAAAAAAATAAAAACATCATGCTACAATTTCCATCATAAAGTAGCCATAGCTATGTTGGAACATTATAGGACACTATATAATGTCTAACAACATTGTATGTGCAGTGTTGGTATAAACTATAAAAAATCTTCTAACGTGATGTGATTCATGTCCAGTCCAGAAGGGGCAGACACTAGAATAGTGTAGGAGGAAAGATACGTCCAGTTTAGATCTGCTGAAGAAACTGCATCACTCACTGTCCTCAAAGCTGGGCCTGGAGTAGAATCAAACATTTAAACATTGTTCCACTGTTACAATACATGCATCATGTTCACAGAATACTGCCATGTTCATGAAACATGATGAATAAGATAGCCAATATGATGTTTTTGCATAGTTCTGTATGTCATTAAATGTTCAGATTTAATTGAGGATAAAGGACCCGAATGGAAACAAGCCATAGTGGTTTTAAAACCTATTGGACTTTTTGCAAACTGTTAATAAAGTATGCAATCAATTAAATCAATCCATGTCCATGATAATGACCTGTGTAGCTTCCTCAGCCTCTGGCGTGGTTTTAAACCATTCTCCACGTAGTGTTGCCTCAGGGCGTTGAGTTCAGCGTTTCTGATCCTGGACAAAAGAAACACACACAAACACCTTGGTTTTAAAAACACAGATTTAGCTACTGTTCCAGACTAGCATATCTGATAATTAAGGTTGGACTTGCCCAGTGGTGGAATAAGTACTCACATGAATACGTATCAATACTGTAGTATTTCTTTACTTGACTAAAAGTACAAAAAGGTATTGCCAGCAATGTGTAGGCTACTGTCTCAAAGTAGGCTACTCATTGTGCAGACAGCAGAGTGTAACAAATAATTGGCATGGACGGTGGAGTACTATAAACTAGACACAATATTTTCCTCTGAGATGTAGAGGAGTAGTCGAGGTTGGCATTGTTTCTTTATTGTCAATGGACTGTGTGATGTTTGTTAGTATACGTTTTCTGTATCCTGACACATCCGAAAAAGTATCCATCTATTGGGAATTGAAAATAAACTAGTTGATATATTGTACCAAAGTACAATACATGTAGGCCTGCCACTTTAACAGTTACTTTCCACCAGTGAAACTCACCCATAGACGAAGCAGAACGTAGCCCGACACACCACCACAGAGTTCACCATGTAGGTGGCGTTGACTCTCTTGGTGCACCGAGTCAGACTCATCTCACTGATCTCAGAGTCGTTCATGGAGGTCTTGATTATCCCCAGGAGGACCAGGTCCCGCTGGTTCCTGGACAAGGCTGCGGTCTTCCTGCGGGTCTCCCAGATCACCGTCGGGTCCAGGTTCTGACTGCATGAAGCAGAAGTCACGGCGGGTTCCTGCTGCCGATCCGAGTTCTCCTTGCTGTTGTGTTTTCGTTGGCATTTGCAATCAAAGTTTCGGATCTTTTCCATTTCTGCTGCTTCTCGACGTGCTCGTCGTTCAGAAGCCAAGCGGTAGATGTCTTCAATGGTAGCCATTGGTCAAGATTGAATACGGTGTTTTACTAAACTAACCGCCAGCACGCTCAGTGGTACTTATGGGTGGTGAATGATGATGAAGAGAGTGAATGAAACCTGAGAACAATGGGTTGGGTTCATTCATGCAAATGTTGTAACTCTCCGCCCCCAAATAAGACGAGTCAGAAAACACAGCACAGTGGTTCTCAACCAGTGGTCCGGGGACCGTCCAGTGGTCCATGTAACCCTAGTTTGTAACCATATGGACCCAAATTTGAGATTAGCGTAAAATAAACAAGTGTACTGTTAAACATCTACAATTCTGACACAATTAGAGAATGTTGACAACAAAACCGTAGGCTAGAATTTAACATTCTCCAGTGATTATGGCATAAATGCGTTGAATGCATTTTCGAATATTTACAAAATGAAAGTAGAAAATACATGCTTTTCGTTTTATTTCATATGTTTAGATATTTTGCTGTGACACAGTTTGAACACCAGGCCTATAACTGCCCTGAGTATTGCCATTTAATATATGTGAATGCAGCTTTGATTTTATCCTATTATCAATGAGTTATCAATCTGCCATAAGAAACAGTTTGAACTACTGTATGTGATTTTACTGGTATGACATGAGAACAATAATTACAAGGAAACGAACAACTGAAGCAGTTTTTTATTTGCTAAATAGAGGCAGATACTAATCACAAATACATCAACAATTTCATTCGGCCTATTATTATTTAGACATTATATGAATTAGTATTATTCTTTCTGATATGAGCCTACAGAATGCTAAAATATTAAAAAGCAACAAGTATACTTTGCTGAAGAAATGTGGAGTTTGCCGTGTGAAACAAACCCCTGGTCACCCCTGTGTTTATAATTACTTTATTGACATAAAAAAGCTTATATTATGATGAGATTTGTTGTATACTATAACAATTATCCATAATTGCAAAAGCTTATCCCAAGCTAAAATGTATGTCAATATATGTGACATATATGGATCATTGTTTAATTGTTTTCTTTCTTTTATTCTTGTGGTTTTGTAAGTTGGATTTCCCAGCTCAGTTGCTAGTGCAACAGATCTGTATACACATAATTTATATGTGGGGGATAATCATGTGATTTGTAGCTCTGCTGAAACTCCTCAGAGAACATTAAAATGGTCTCAGTCATGCATAATGTGACCATTAGCAGGTGATCTATTCTATTTGATGATCAGCATCATATTCTTCTATTCTATCCAAAGCCAGACAACCATGTGATTAACGTGTTTAATCTCCTCATTTGAATGCATTATCTATGATAAAATGATCAGCCATCATCATTTAGCCAATTCACATTTGAACCGGATGATTAATTATTTCTTCATTATTTTGCATTCAAATTACTTTGAATGAAAGCTTAATCACAGCCCATTGAAACTAATTTCACACTCCTGAGACCCACATTCCTTCAGATTGACTCTTCAGATTAACTCTGTTCACTGTGGACACATTACCATTATGCACAGAATACTGTTTCAATTTACAATTTAGGCAGATGCTCTTAACCCAGAGCAACTTAAAGTATGCTTACAGTAAGCAGATCGTTTCACTGGGATAAGACATAAAACAATTTGAGTGTATCATAAATACAAACAAAACAAACAGGAAATGAGTCAGTTGAGCAAATCTATAAAATATAACGAACTACCGATGTATTAAGCTTACAATTACAAAAGTGTGAATCTGGACACTTCATTGTCAGACCTTAAAAGTAAAATAAAGGTGAAACTCAGAGGTGAAAGGCCCATAGAAGAAAAACACTCAAACATTACTGTTCACACTGCAATACATACACATCAATACAAGCATCATGTTATACTATACTCTACTATAATGAATTTTATCATTATTAGTTTCATTAATTTGCTGTACATATATTCTTATTTGCATTCAGGCAACAGTGGCCAAATCCTTCCCCCCCACCTATCAACAATTCACACCTTGGTAAAGGGGTTACCTGATTGGTCAGAGAGGGCCCTAAATACCCTGACTAGACTGCATATATAGTCAGTGTTTTCTTCAGAGCAGATCATCTGAATCTAGAGGTGGAAGCAGCAGCATCTTCACTAAGTACCCTGACTAGACTGCATATAGGCTATAGTGGGGTGTTTTCTTCAGAGCAGATCATCTGAATCTACAGAAAGAAGCAGGAGAAAGATCGAGGACTCAACAAACACACCATGACTACATTAATGACCAGGAGACAACAGGAGAGCAAAGGATTAAAACTCAAAGTAGGAGGTCTGAAAAAGCATCGCTTTGAACCATACCAGCGCTCTTCAAAGACAAGTACAGGTGAGGTTCAATGACCAATTCATTACTGCAAACATTTAATGCTTAACTGTGAGCATAACCATAATTGTATTAGTATGGTCTCTGAGTCACATATAGTAAATATATACAGATAGCCTATAATGATTTCTGAAGCAACTGCTAGTTAAACTAAAAGTGGAGATACATTATATCTCAAAGATGCCAATGGTATGCCATTAAGGATTGAAGAGAACTCTGGTTGATCTGTATCATAATCCATAATTGACTCTAAATTCTCTGTCTCTCTCCTCTCTCTTTAGGTGGTTCCATGGACAAAGCCATCCGACACTCCAGCATGTCGTCCAGCTCCGAACCAGAGTGGGACACAGATGAGCCGGACGTGTTCATCTCTGAAGATGTCCCGTCGCCAGCGGTCTACATTGACATCCTGACCACCAGCTCCCCCGTGCACTTTGACACAGAGTGGGGCAACGTCATCGTCCCTTCCCCGGCCGTTTACGTTGACATCCTGACCACGTCCGCCCCCCAACTACAACACGCCATCGTGTCCAGTACCAGCTCCTCCTCACAAAACTCTGATGACCCAGGGTTGGATTCAGAGAGTTGCATAGCCGAGCAGGACATGCTGGATGAAGGCCAGTACATCGTCACAAGCTTCATGGAGGAAGGGGGCTATGGGATGGTGGCCAAAGCCGTCAACACACGTACATGTGACATGGTGGCCATCAAGATAATAAAGAAACGCAAGAATTACGACGAAGTGGCAGAACACGAGGTAAGGCATTGCTTTGGGGACTTTTCAAAAAAATATTTTTTTATATGACGCCGTGTCTAAATTTGTCTTCTTGTATTCCCAGATGGCCATGTTGCAAAAGCTAAGAGTCCTGGACCCTGACACGTGTGGAATAGTGAGATTTCATGACAGCTTTGTCCACAACGGATTGAGATGCATGGTGTTTGAGTCTTTGGATGTCGATCTCCTGGAATTTGTGAACGGGAGAGATACTCGTCTGTCCATGGCGGAGATGAGACCCATCGTCCAGCAGGTATGAGTTTGAAATGAGAAGTGATGACAACAATATTGAATTAAATTCCACAACTCCTTTGCTGCAGTGCACCTATTAATCATCATGCTCTTTGTTCTTGCATTTCAGCTTGCCATTACACTCCAGGCCCTGAAGGGAATCGGTCTGATCCATGCAGACATCAAACTGGAGAACATCATGCTGGTGAACCAACGAGAACAACCCCTCAGAGTCAAAGTCATTGACTTTGGTCTGGCTGTTCCTGTCTCTGAGACCAAGCGACGGGCGATCAAGCCAATTCTGGAGTACAGGTGGGTTCTACTATTGGACAATGTATTCAATTAATGTGTTTTTACTGAAAGCACGTGAAAGAAAACATTTAATGAATTCATTTGACGAAATGGTTATTGCATTGCTATAAAATGTAATTTTATTTTACATCCCACAGAGCACCAGAAGTATTCCTGGGCCTCCCACTCACAGAGGCACTTGACATGTGGTCACTGGGCTGTGTCGTGGCTAACGTGATGCTGAGCAAGGATTTAATCAGTGGGGTCACCAAATACGATGTGGTGAGTAATCTATTGATGAACTGCACATTTAAAACAGAATGCTTTCAGACTCTACTCTGAACAAACACTGTAATTACATGTTCTTCTTAGATCTTGGAGTTTACTTAAGACTGTATCCTCTGTTTTTTTTTCCTTCTGTAGCTTCAATCCATCTTCTCGATGCTTGGTATGCCAGCACAATCTCTCCTGGATGTTGGACTAAAAACCTGCAGCTATTTCATCAAGGACAACAATATGTGGAGATTTAAGGTATGACTGCCCACACACACTTGGTGTAATAACATCCTCTCTTATATTCAAGTATCCTTGCACATGTATATTCATTCAAATCCCTGAACCTAACTTTAGCTTTTGTTTTGTTTTTATATAGAAACCAGAGGAGTATTATGTAGGGGGAGAGGTCGAAGCAGAAGATGAAGACGAGGATGAGGATGACGAGAGCTCACTGGAAGAGGTGTTTTACTTCCTGCACGACGATGCCGACGAAACGTCTTGTGCCGTCGTCTTCATGGACCTGTTGAAACGGATGCTTCACCTGGATCCAGAGGAGAGGATAACACCTGAGCAGGTGTTGGACCATCCCTTCATCACCACCAAGCCAAGTCCCAACTAGTCTCTCTCGACAGACGGATTCAACGGAAAAAGGGGACGGATTCAACGGAAAAAGGGGCACTGTTTTTCGATGAGTCCCACCAAGCTTTTTTTTTTTGGTGAAACAATTTGAACGCACAACAGACTCAATGGATAGATTACACTCCATGGTACTGTCACGTACTGTATGGCTGTTAAGAGACTGAATTTGCATCTGCTGCTGCAAATGTTTGACTACTTGCAATAGAAGCATTTCTAATTGTATTTATTATTCCCATGCACATTATATTAGACATTTTATATTAGACATTGTGTTACGTTCACACCATTGGCTGCATTCCAACTGAGAGAAGAAATAGGCACATTACATTTTGTAAATACTTGTTCTATTGATATATGTTTTGTTGTAAACATGGTTGAAATAAAACGTAACTCTTTTAAAACATTTTGATATTTTCCAGTTATATCTCTACATTGATTGAATAGGCTACTAGGTAGAAAGTCCTTGTGGTCATGTTTTTACAGCCCTGAAAGGTGAATTTACATGCCTGTTTTAAAGGAATCCCCATTTTTAAGGGATGGGGTCCCTTATGGGGTGAATTAATATAATGTGATATTGTATTAATATTCTAATATAAATCACTACTAGAGTGTTTGGTCAGTAACACAAGTCTCGCCATCTCTTTCATAAACTTTCTCTTTTGTGAAATAATAAGAATACCAGATAGTGATAGCAAATATAATAGTAAATAATAGGCTACACTGTGAAATGAGGCTAATTTAAGTCAAATGCATCAATCCCTGTCAATTTATTGGCAATGACATGAAGACAAAATAAGAATATATAATATACAGCAAATAAATGATATTTCCAATAAATAAATGTAATTTCCAATGACTAATCTACATTGGAGTAGAATATCATCAGATTATGATATTCTAATTCAGACCTTCAAGTAAAATACAGATGATTTAATGAAACATTCAGTAGTAATTGCTGTAATCTGCTTTAATTTGTTTCTGCTTCATTTTAACTTAGTTTTTCTGGGCCTTTTCACAGTTTGACTGTGAATTACTTTTAAGTTCTGGCAATAAAGTATTCAGATTCACACACCCATTAGATTTGAGCTAGACTTGGGCTATATTTTGCTCGCTCAACCAATACTAATGCTGTCTTGGGTTCATTCAACTCTGAGTGTACTACAAATGGATGGAGTCACAGACCCATTAAAGGGTCCATTTGTTTCCAAACGATATCATTTAGGACCCAGACCCCACTTTGGGAACCACTGCCTTACAGTGTAGGACTTAATTGTCCTTTATTGTTCAGGGTTGTGTTGTTGTGAAGGGACTTGGAGCACTCTGGTTTCAATGTGTTGTGATTAAGTATTTGGAATGAAGAAAGCCTGCATTCTTTCACCTGGTTCAAATGTAAAAATGATGGCTGATGCTTCAGTCACTATAGACAATGCATTAAAATGCAGAGGTTAAACGTGTTAATGGTCACTGGTTGTCTGGCATTGGACACATCACCTGTTAATGATCACATTATGGATGAACTGAGACAATTTTTCTTGCGCAGATAATCTCTATTCTATATCCCATAATGCAGCTACAAGCTGTATTGTCCTTAAACCTTGAATTAATCTGATGCTTGATGATGCACTAGATAATGGCAATAATAGCAACTATAATTTTATGAGATTGTAGGCCTATCCTTGTTTATATTTTTGCGAGATTGTATCCTTGTTTATATTGTTGCGAGATTAATTGTATTGATATTTTTTACTTTAATTCATTTTAGTCATCATTTTAATTTACTCTGGAACAGGTCAATACAAAAATCTGCTAAATATTGTAAATGTAATCTAAAGCAAATCCACATGTCAAATTACATAATAGCCGAGTAAATCTATGAAAAAAGCACCTTACCCCAAAATAAATTGCAACAAAAGGTTTCTCAACTGTTTTTTTGTAGTAGTACTAGTAGGTGTCCCTAATAACATACTAAAAGTTTACCAAAGTTTGACCACCCGAAAAGTGTTATTTTCAAGATGGCGTCCAAGATCGCCAAAAAAATCATTAAAATAGCTTAAGTCCTTCATTATTTATCGTAGACAAATATTTTTTGTGTCTAACCCTATGTCTTTGGGGCCTGTGAATCCAGTGGACTTGTCCAAATGGCAGAGATACAATTAGATCATTGTGAAATCCAATATTATGTGTGTGACTCTATTAAAACCCTCTGAAATGGACACCCGTTTTCATGTAGTCCCCCAAATGTGATGTTGTAGGGGCGTGGCATGAACCACATGAAATAGATTTTTAGGAAGGCTTTCTTTCTTTTTCTTCCTCACCTTTATTTATACTCGGAATACAGGCTAGCAGTGCCAGTGTGCTCACAGGGGCTGACAGATTTGACAGTCATTTCAGCTAGTGGCAAAGCATGCTAAAATGGTAGCCTGAATGGAGAAACTTGCAAAATTTGCCATGAAGCATTAAGAGATGCTTCTGATGTGGTTGAAGTCCGTCAGAAGGGAGCTGATGGAATCAACAATGCAAGTGTGCGAAGAGGGGATGACAGTCATTTCAGCTGGTGAAAAAGTACACTCCAAATGTCGACAGCAGTACATAAATCCGAAAAATATTATAGCATAACTAAAGTTGATGAGCCACCAAAGAGAAGTGCCAGATCAGCAGATAGTCCTTTCAACAGCAAAACAGACTGTCTATTCTGTGAGACTACAGTACATACTCAGTTCTCACATGATCATCAAAGTGCAGCCTTTAGATATACACAGACAGATACATTTGTGGAGTCCATTCTTGAGTGTTGTGAGTGACAATCACTCAGATGAATTGGCCTTCACTGTCAAAGGCAGAATTTCATATTATGGTCGTGATCTACATGCTGCGGACGGGATTTACCATCAAACTTGTAGTGTAAATTTCCGTACTGGGCGTCCCTTACCAATACAATTCCAGAATGCTCCAGAGGCAAAACGTAGAAAGTCTGGCCGGCCCAAAAATGAAGATCAGGAGCAGGCATTCATGAAGGTTTGCTCCTACCTTGAGAATAATGACGAGGAACAGTTGACAGTTAAACATTTGCATGATGAAATGAAGGAATTTCTGACTAATACAGATTCCGAACCAATTGTAAAGGTCTACCTTAAGACAAAGCTAAAAGAAAAGTATGGGGACAGTGTACATTTTTCTGAAGGGGAAGGCCTCCAAGACATATAGTGACAATGAATGTCATGTCTTTAATGTTCAGATTAATTAAAAATGGAGGATAATTCAACAGATAAAATGCCAAGGGGCTTGTCTTTGGTGTATGATACAAATTATATTGCACTGTCAACTTAAACTCAGAAAAGTACATTTAACCTTTATTAGTTTTCTTATAAAAGGACAAAGTCTTTTCAATGATGCTGAGATTTTCCAGTTATATCTCTATACATTGATTGAATAGGCTACTAGGTAGAAAGTCCTTGTGGTCATGTTTCCATCTATGTCTATGTCCTATGTATTTAACTCATAAACACACAATAAAATATAGCAGTTCAATATCGTCACAAAAAACACTATATGAGTACAGCCCTGAAAGGTGAATTTACATGCCGGTTTTAAAGGAATCCCCATTTTTAAGGGATGGGGTCAGGACATTCCACACTTGGGTAATATTGCAGTGTTGAATAAGGAGAATTCATATGTGAAATTGTATTAATATTCTAATAGAAATCCCTGCTACAGTGTTTGGTCAGCAACATGAGTCTCGCCATCTCTTTCGTAAACTTTCTCTTCGTGAAATAATAAGAATACCAGATAGTGATAGCAAATATAATAGTAAAGAATAGGCTACACTGTGAAATGAGGCTAACAAATGCATGATCAATCATTGTCAGTTTATTGGCAATGACATGGAAGACAAAAAATAATACAGTATATAATATACTGCAAATAAATGATAATATACTAATCTAAATTGGAGTAGAATATCATCAGATTATACCTTCAAGTAAAATACAGATGATTGAATGAAACATTCATAAAGTAATTGCTGTAATATCTAATTTGTTTCTGCTTCATTTTAACTTATTTATTCTGGACCTTTTCACAGTTTGACTGTGAATTACTTTTAAGGTCTGGCAATAAAGTATTCAGATTCACACACACATTAGATTTGAGCTTAATGTAAATCGCTCTGGATTAAGAGCGTCTGCTAAATGCCTAAATTGTAAATTGTAGCTAGGCTTGGGCTATAGTTTTGCTCAACCACTCTAGTGCTGTCTTGGGTTCAATCAACTCTGAGTGTGCAAATGGATGGATTGTCTGACTTGGAGCACTCTGGTTTCAATGTGTTGTGATTAAGTATTTAGAATGAAGAAAACCTGCATTCTTTCACCTGGTTCAAATGTAAAATAGGCTAAATGATGATGGCTGATGCTTCAGTCACTATAGACAATGCATTCAAATGCAGAGATTAAACATGTTAATGGTCACTGGTTGGACACATCACCTGTTAATGATCACATTATGGATGAACTGAGACCATTTGTTGCACAGAGAATCTCTATTCTATATCCTATAATGCAGCTACAAGCTGTATTGTCCTTAAACCTTAATTATTAAGAATTAATCTAATGCTTGTGGTTAAAACGTATATATAGTAACTATACTTTTATGAGATTGTATCCTTTTTTATATTGTTGCGAGATTGTATTTATATTTGATGGTTACTTTATTCATTTTAGTCATCATTTTAATTTACTCTGATGTCATATAGTATGAACCTGTATAATGTAACAAAGTCTGATCAAAGAGCAACAATAAACATCAGTAAGTGAAAATAATAAAATGGGTTTGCACTTGTTTATTTTCACATGGGCCTACTTGATAACATCCCCAGTCTCCAAGTTGGCCAACTAAATTCACATACATGAATATATAAAAAGGGCATATGTGACCAACTCTTAAAAAAATAAAAACATCATGCTACAATTTCCATCATAAAGTAGCCATAGCTATGTTGGAACATTATAGGACACTATATAATGTCTAACAACATTGTATGTGCAGTGTTGGTATAAACTATAAAAAATCTTCTAACGTGATGTGATTCATGTCCAGTCCAGAAGGGGCAGACACTAGAATAGTGTAGGAGGAAAGATACGTCCAGTTTAGATCTGCTGAAGAAACTGCATCACTCACTGTCCTCAAAGCTGGGCCTGGAGTAGAATCAAACATTTAAACATTGTTCCACTGTTACAATACATGCATCATGTTCACAGAATACTGCCATGTTCATGAAACATGATGAATAAGATAGCCAATATGATGTTTTTGCATAGTTCTGTATGTCATTAAATGTTCAGATTTAATTGAGGATAAAGGACCCGAATGGAAACAAGCCATAGTGGTTTTAAAACCTATTGGACTTTTTCTGCAAACTGTTAATAAAGTATGCAATCAATTAAATGAATCCATGTCCATGATAATGACCTGTGTAGCTTCCTCAGCCTCTGGCGTGGTTTTAAACCATTCTCCACGTAGTGTTGCCTTAGGGCGTTGAGTTCAGCGTTTCTGATCCTGGACAAAAGAAACACACAGATTTAGCTACTGTTCCAGACTGGATAACAACTAGCATATCTGATAATTAAGGTTGGACTTGCCCTAGCCCCGCAAGCAGAACCCGAATGTAGTAAAGTTTCTGATATTTTGTTTACTTTACTGCATTGGGTCCTGCTTCACGTGGGGCTGTCGCCAGTTACGCACAAACAAATACAATGTAAACACGGCATGAGACGGACTTCTGCGCGCTTTTACCATGGTTATTCATGTATTGACTTACGAATGTGCGAACTATAAGTACCTTACATACCATACCGACACATCTCCTGTGTCGCGGAAGCCGTTAAGTATTTTTAATCCATGATTGATTAAAAATGTCGCTTCTTCCTACCTTGTTTATTGACACCTCATTGTACCGCCTATCTGGCTAGCTAGTGGTGCTATAGCTATGACGGAGCAGATCAAAGGCAGGGACGTAGCCGCAAAGCCAACCGCACATCGGGAGGCGGTACAATAAACGGTAAATAAACAAGAAGAAATCAAAGCGACATTTTTAATCAAACATGGATTAAAAATACTTAACGGCTTCCGCGACACAGGAGATTTTATCAGAGGTATGTAAGGTACTTATAGTTCGCACATCCGTAATCAAACACAATACAAAGCGCGGTAATAGCGAGCAGATCGAAGAAAGGTTGAGTTTTTTATATCCGCGTTCCAACAATCGCATTGGAAAATCTTAGCATGACCAGGGACCCTACGGGTCAGCCCGGTTCGGTTCGGATTGGGCTGACCCAGGGGGTTCCGAGAGGGGCTAGACTTGCCCAGTGGTGGAATAAGTACTCACATGAATACGTATCAATACTGTAGTATTTCTTTACTTGACTAAAAGGTATTGCCAGCAATGTGTAGGCTACTGTCTTAAAGTAGGCTACTCATTGTGCAGACAGCAGAGTGTAACAAATAATTGGCATGGACGGTGGAGTACTATAAACTAGACACAATATTTTCCTCTGAGATGTAGAGGAGTAGTCGAGGTTGGCATTGTTTCTTTATTGTCAATGGACTGTGTGATGTTTGTTAGTATACGTTTTCTGTATCCTGACACATCCGAAAAAGTATCCATCTATTGGGAATTGAAAATAAACTAGTTGATATATTGTACCAAAGTACAATACATGTAGGCCTGCCACTTTAACAGTTACTTTCCACCAGTGAAACTCACCCATAGACGAAGCAGAACGTAGCCCGACACACCACCACAGAGTTCACCATGTAGGTGGCGTTGACTCTCTTGGTGCACCGAGTCAGACTCATCTCACTGATCTCAGAGTCGTTCATGGAGGTCTTGATTATCCCCAGGAGGACCAGGTCCCGCTGGTTCCTGGACAAGGCTGCGGTCTTCCTGCGGGTCTCCCAGATCACCGTCGGGTCCAGGTTCTGACTGCATGAAGCAGAAGTCACGGCGGGTTCCTGCTGCCGATCCGAGTTCTCCTTGCTGTTGTGTTTTCGTTGGCATTTGCAATCAAAGTTTCGGATCTTTTCCATTTCTGCTGCTGCTCGACGTGCTCGTCGTTCAGAAGCCAAGCGGTAGATGTCTTCAATGGTAGCCATTGGTCAAGATTGAATACGGTGTTTTACTAAACTAACCGCCAGCACGCTCAGTGGTACTTATGGGTGGTGAATGATGATGAAGAGAGTGAATGAAACCTGAGAACAATGGGTTGGGTTCATTCATGCAAATGTTGTAACTCTCCGCCCCCAAATAAGACGAGTCAGAAAACACAGCACAGTGGTTCTCAACCAGTGGTCCGGGGACCGTCCAGTGGTCCATGTACCCCTAGTTTGTAACCATATGGACCCAAATTTGAGATTAGCGTAAAATAAACAAGTGTACTGTTAAACATCTACAATTCTGACACAATTAGAGAATGTTGACAACAAAACCGATGAATGATGGCACAGTAGGCTAGAATTTAACATTCTCCAGTGATTATGGCATAAATGCGTTGAATGCATTTTCGAATATTTACAAAATGAAAGTAGAAAATACATGCTTTTCGTTTTATTTCATATGTTTAGATATTTTGCTGTGACACAGTTTGAACACCAGGCCTATAACTGCCCTGAGTATTGCCATTTAATTATATGTGAATGCAGCTTTGATTTTATCCTATTATCAATGAGTTATCAATCTGCCATAAGAAACAGTTTGAACTACTGTATGTGATTTTACTGGTATGACATGAGAACAATAATTACAAGGAAACGAACAACTGAAGCAGTTTTTTATTTGCTAAATAGAGGCAGATACTAATCACAAATACATCAACAATTTCATTCGGCCTATTATTATTTAGACATTATATGAATTAGTATTATTCTTTCTGATATGAGCCTACAGAATGCTAAAATATTAAAAAGCAACAAGTATACTTTGCTGAAGAAATGTGGAGTTTGCCGTGTGAAACAAACCCCTGGTCACCCCTGTGTTTATAATTACTTTATTGACATAAAAAAGCTTATATTATGATGAGATTTGTTGTATACTATAACAATTATCCATAATTGCAAAAGCTTATCCCAAGCTAAAATGTATGTCAATCACTCATTCTTGAGATGAGGGACAAAAGTGGAAAAAACATGTCCCACACATAAGAGCCTTATTTTATGTAAAAAATAAATTAATTCATAAAAATAAAAGCACTTGCAAAGTTAAGTGTAATACAGTTGTGTATTATTATGCCCTTAATTTCATTATAATTGTTTTCATATTCCATCTGAATTAGTTAAAAGCAGGCCCTGTACCCAAAAAGGCCTGTATTTAGCCTGTCCCCAGCAAGTGGCCACAATTTCAAACTGCCAAAAAAGTGTCTAATACTGTCACAATCACATAAATATACATACTAAATTAAAGTAGATTGTCAACAACATAGCAAATAATATACACAGTTAATTTTAATTTATATTTTCTATTAAATATCTCATATCAAATGTTCGTCCCACGTCTCCGTCAACTCCGTCAGGTTTTTTTAAAAGTCTTAAATTAATCAGAAAATATTGTCGACAGATTTAGCCTGAAGACTCCTTTTCCAAGTCCCATTTATATTTGTTGCAACAGTGGAGTACCTGGTCTGACAAGCATTCAATTGTTTGATATTTTAAACAAACAATGTTGATAACAATGTGGTCACAGCTTTTACATGTCAACTCCGTCAGGACATTATTATGATCTTTGTTAAGAATTCCAAAATAATGTTTATTATTTTAGTTTAGGGGTTAGGTTTAGCTAACAAAATTAAGCAAAAACAAAATGGCTACATTGTACTAAAGAGGGTTAAGATGAAAACAAATGCCATTTTGTCAACTCCGTCAGACGTCAACTCCGTCAGATTTTGTGTCTGACGGAGTTGACGTGTATCTGACGGAGTTGACAAAAGTGTTCCTAAAACAATAAAATTATTGTTTTTGAATAATGGGCAGTATTCTAATTTGGCACACAGTTAGAGCATGCCTTAAGGAACATTTTTGGCTATGGGGCCATCACAGATTTGTCTCGTGGTGACCATGGCAGCCATATTACAAAAGAGCCGCCACCTGATGTTATTTTACAATAACTCAAGTTCTACACCACCTAGGATCTTGATTCTGGTGACTAAGACCTCATTTTCAAGGATGAGGGATACAGTGGTACAATTTAGACTTTCCCTGTGACCATGGCAGCCATTTTTCAAAATGGCCGCCACCTGCTGTTATTTTACAATAACTCAAGTTCTACACCACCTAGGATCTTGATTCTGGTGACTAATCATACATTTTCAAGGATGTGGGGTACATTGGTAATATTTAGATTTGTCCTGTGACCATAGCAGCCATTTTTTTTTCAAAATGGCCGCCACCTGCTGTTATTTTACAATAACTCAAGTTTTAGACCACCTAGGATCTTGATTTTGGCGACTAATCATACATTTTAAAAGATGAGAAATACAGTGGTACTATTTAGATTTGTCCTGTGACCATGGCAGCCATTGTTTTTCAAAATGACCACCAACCTGCTGTTATTTTACCAATAACTCAAGTTTTAGACCACCAAGGATCTTGATTCTGGCGACTAATCATTACATTTTCAAGGATGAACTTTCTCTGGGAGAGGTAAGGGCTTATTTCAGGTGCAGGTTGAGTTTCTACTGACAGGACATTAAAAGGAGGTGGGCTTTCTGGCCTTTGACTTGCCCCTTTCAGGTACAGATGCACAGTTTGACTTCACTGGCCACTGCAGGGAACTGTGGGGGAGAAACTTTGGTCTCTTGACACCCCGATTAGGTTCAGGGTTTTTTTTGGTGGAGACTTGCCTTCCATGACATCTTTGCTGCAGCAGTTGATCTCCTTACTGCCAGTGGTGGCACACTCTGGGTCTCTGGGGCATTGTATCTTGGTGGCCTCCTGCCAGTGTTTCTCCATCCTTCTCCTGAGCTCTGTGTTCTGGGGCTCTGTTATAGTCAACTTACATTGTCTTGGCTGGAGATTGCTTTCCTGCAGGGTCCAGCCCAGTCTTGTGCAGATGGCTGCTGGCCCACCTGGAGGCCCCAACCTCACTTGTTCGGTTGGTGTGATTAGGTGGGGTGGTCTTACCCAATCAGGATGAGGGGTTTGACCCTTTCAAACGGCAGTCTGGCCAAGTGTCTGTATTTAGTTGTGAGTTTAGATACAGGATACGATTGCTCACCCAGCCCCAGGTGACATGAGGTGAAGGCTCCTTTGATTTGGTAACATTGCTTTGGTTGACATGCTGGGGACACAGAGAAAGACACTGGTGCCTTCAGTGTCTGCACATCCTGCCTGATGGTCCTGAAGCCAAATCTTCTGTCTTCAGTCTTTCGCTCACTGTTCACTGCTCACTGTTCACCTCACCGAATTTAGCCCAAGGAGTTTGACCCCTAGTTTGGCCATAGACCCCCTAGTTTGGCCATAGCCACTTGCCCAAATGTGCCGACATGTGCTGACCTCATCACATCTGTGATGATGGCTATGGCCGTTTTTAGCCAACGTAGTGTTTTTTGTGCAAAACTAATGCTTGGAATGGATCCAGAATCATGAAAAGCCCCTAGTTTGACATGCCACATGCTACTTAAAGCATAATGAAATTTAGAACATTTAGCCTTATATTGGTTGTTGATGGTACCCAACTTTCAGCAGCTGTCAAACATGCCCCTAGGGTGGTCAAATAGAAACCAATGTGGGATATGTTAGTAGACACCTTTACAAACATTGGTGAAGAAAATTCTTGGTAAGAAATGTATTCACAGATTTTATATTATTCTGATAATATTCCCTGAGTAAATTGGTAAAATAATAGCAGGTCCACCATTTTTGAAAATGTCTACCATCCATGGTCACAGGATAAATCTAAATAGTACAACTGTATTCCTCACCCTTGAAAATGTATGATTAGTCACCAGAATCAAGATCCTAGGTGGTGTAGAACTTGAGTTATTGGGAAATAACAGAAGGTTGGCGGCCATTTTGAAAAATGTCTACCATGGTCACAGGACAAATCTAAATAGTACCAATGTATCCCACATCCTTGAAAATGTATGATTAGTCACCAGAATCAAGATCCTAGGTGGTGTAGAACTTGAGTTATTGGGAAATAACAGAAAGTTGGCGGCCATTTTGAAAAATGGCTGCCATGTTCACAGGGCAAATCTAAATAGTACCACTGTATTCCTCATCCTTGAAAATGTGGGATTAGTCACCAGAATCAAGTTCCTAGGTGGTCTAGAACCTAAATCAGTTAAACTTGTCAACTCCGTCAGATGTTCGTCAACTCCGTCAGACGTTCGTCCCGTGATGTTTTTGTTAATTTCCAAAGAAATAGAAAATTCGCTGTCAAATCTTTTGTGCTTATGTATTGAAACACCAACTGAAATGATACGTAATGATGATATTATTATTTTTTACATGGTTTTCATGTTATAATATTGAAAATAAAGGTTGAAATGACGGTTTTGAGAAATTGGATATTTCATAATAGTGTGATATTGGAACAAAATAATATTAAAAGATTTGTATTACTTAACTTGATTACTGAAAGCCATTATAAGATAACTGAGGACTTTATATTATTGTTGAAATGATAAAATTCAATTAAAAGGGATTTTAGTGTGTCTGACGGAGTTGACATGAATCAGGTATTAAGTGCATAAATGTCCCATTTTAGAAAGAAATGTTATGCGAAAAACCTGTTCCTTCTCAAGATTGGTAGTTGAGACCTGTGTCTACAAATACATCTATTTGATTTGAATGTATCTTAAAAAAAAAAAAAATCCAGTTTGAAAAAAGTTTTGTCCCTTATCTCAAGAATGGGTGCAATATATGTGACATATATGGATCATTGTTTAATTGTTTTCTTTCTTTTATTCTCGTGGTTTTGTAAGTTGGATTTCCCAGCTCAGTTGCTAGTGCAACAGATCTGTATACACATAATTTATATGTGGGGGATAATCATGTGATTTGTAGCTCTGCTGAAACTCCTCAAAGAACATTAAAATGGTCTCAGTCATGCATAATGTGACCATTAGCAGGTGATCTATTCTATTTGATGATCAGCATCATATTCTTCTATTCTATCCAAAGCCAGACAACCATGTGATTAACGTGTTTAATCTCCTCATTTGAATGCATTATCTATGATAAAATGATCAGCCATCATCATTTAGCCAATTCACATTTGAACCGGATGATTAATTATTTCTTCATTATTTTGCATTCAAATTACTTTGAATGAAAGCTTAATCACAGCCCATTGAAACTAATTTCACACTCCTGAGACCCACATTCCTTCAGATTGACTCTTCAGATTAACTCTGTTCACTGTGGACACATTACCATTATGCACAGAATACTGTTTCAATTTACAATTTAGGCAGATGCTCTTAACCCAGAGCAACTTAAAGTATGCTTACAGTAAGCAGATCGTTTCACTGGGATAAGACATAAAACAATTTGAGTGTATCATAAATACAAACAAAACAAACAGGAAATGAGTCAGTTGAGCAAATCTATAAAATATAACGAAAGTCTACCTATGTATTAAGCTTACAATTACAAAAGTGTGAATCTGAACACTTCATTGTCAGACCTTAAAAGTAAAATAAAGGTGAAACTCAGAGGTGAAAGGCCCATAGAAGAAAAACACTCAAACATTACTGTTCACACTGCAATACATACACATCAATACAAGCATCATGTTATACTATACTCTACTATAATGAATTTTATCATTATTAGTTTCATTCATTTGCTGTACATATATTCTTATTTGCATTCAGGCAACAGTGGCCAAATCCTTCCCCCCCACCTATCAACAAAATACCTTGGTAAAGGGGTTACCCGATTGGTCAGAGAGGGCCCTAAATACCCTGACTAGACTGCATATATAGTCAGTGTTTTCTTCAGAGCAGATCATCTGAATCTAGAGGTGGAAGCAGCAGCATCTTCACTAAGTACCCTGACTAGACTGCATATAGGCTATAGTGGGGTGTTTTCTTCAGAGCAGATCATCTGAATCTACAGAAAGAAGCAGGAGAAAGATCGAGGACTCAACAAACACACCATGACTACATTAATGACCAGGAGACAACAGGAGAGCAAAGGATTAAAACTCAAAGTAGGAGGTCTGAAAAAGCATCGCTTTGAACCATACCAGCGCTCTTCAAAGACAAGTACAGGTGAGGTTCAATGACCAAAGAAGTAAAAAAAAAAACTTTTATTACTGCAAACATTTAATGCTTAACTGTGAGCATAACCATAATTGTATTAGTATAGTCTCTGAGTCACATATAGTAAATATATACAGATAGCCTATAATGATTTCTGAAGCAACTGCTAGTTAAACTAAAAGTGGAGATACATTATATCTCAAAGATGCCAATGGTATGCCATTAAGGATTGAAGAGAACTCTGGTTGATCTGTATCATAATCCATAATTGACTCTAAATTATCTGTCTCTCTCCTCTCTCTTTAGGTGGTTCCATGGTCAAAGCCATCCGACACTCCAGCATGTCGTCCAGCTCTGAACCAGAGTGGGACACAGATGAGCCGGACGTGTTCATCTCTGAAGATGTCCCGTCGCCAGCGGTCTACATTGACATCCTGACCACCAGCTCCCCTGTGCACTTTGACACAGAGTGGGGCAACGTCATCGTCCCTTCCCCGGCCGTTTACGTTGACATCCTGACCACGTCCGCCCCCCAACTACAACACGCCATCGTGTCCAGTACCAGCTCCTCCTCCCAAAACTCTGATGACCCAGGGTTGGATTCAGAGAGTTGCATAGCCGAGCAGGACATGCTGGATGAAGGCCAGTACATCGTCACAAGCTTCATGGAGGAAGGGGGCTACGGGATGGTGGCCAAAGCCGTCAACACACGTACATGTGACATGGTGGCCATCAAGATAATAAAGAAACGCAAGAATTACGACGAAGTGGCAGAACACGAGGTAAGGCATTGCTTTGGGGACTTTTAAAAAAAATATTTTTTTATATGACGCCGTGTCTAAATTTGTCTTCTTGTATTCCCAGATGGCCATGTTGCAAAAGCTAAGAGTCCTGGACCCTGACACGTGTGGAATAGTGAAATTTCACGACAGCTTTGTCCACAACGGATTGAGATGCATGGTGTTTGAGTCTTTGGATGTCGATCTCCTGGAATTTGTGAACGGGAGAGATACTCGTCTGTCCATGGCGGAGATGAGACCCATCGTCCAGCAGGTATGAGTTTGAAATGAGAAGTGATGACAACAATATTGAATTAAATTCCACAACTCCTTTGCTGCAGTGCACCTATTAATCATCATGCTCTTTGTTCTTTCATTTCAGCTTGCCATTACACTCCAGGCCCTGAAGGGAATCGGTCTGATCCATGCAGACATCAAACTGGAGAACATCATGCTGGTGAACCAACGAGAACAACCCCTCAGAGTCAAAGTCATTGACTTTGGTCTGGCTGTTCCTGTCTCTGAGACCAAGCGACGGGCGATCAAGCCAATTCTGGAGTACAGGTGGGTTCTACTATTGGACAATGTATTAAATTAATGTGTTTTTACTGAAAGCACGTGAAAGAAAACATTTAATGAATGCATTTGACGAAATGGTTATTGCATTGCTATAAAATGTCATTTTATTTTACATCCCACAGAGCACCAGAAGTATTCCTGGGCCTCCCACTCACAGAGGCACTTGACATGTGGTCACTGGGCTGTGTCGTGGCTAACGTGATGCTGAGCAAGGATTTAATCAGTGGGGTCACCAAATACGATGTGGTGAGTAATCTATTGATGAACTGCACATTTAAAACAGAATGCTTTCAGACTCTACTCTGAACAAACACTGTAATTACATGTTCTTCTTAGATCTGGGAGTTTACTTAAGACTGTATCCTCTGTTTTTTTTCCTTCTGTAGCTTCAATCCATCTTCTCGATGCTTGGTATGCCAGCACAATCTCTCCTGGATGTCGGACTAAAAACCTGCAGCTATTTCATCAAGGACAACAATATGTGGAGATTTATGGTATGACTGCCCACACACACTTGGTGTAATAACATCCTCTCTTATATTCAAGTATCCTTGCACATGTATATTCATTCAAATCCCTGAACCTAACTTTAGCTTTTGTTTTGTTTTTATATAGAAACCAGAGGAGTATTATGTAGGGGGAGAGGTCGAAGCAGAAGATGAAGACGAGGATGAGGATGACGAGAGCTCACTGGAAGAGGTGTTTTACTTCCTGCACGACGATGCCGACGAAACGTCTTGTGCCGTTGTCTTCATGGACCTGTTGAAACGGATGCTTCACCTGGATCCAGAGGAGAGGATAACACCTGAGCAGGTGTTGGACCATCCCTTCATCACCACCAAGCCAAGTCCCAACTAGTCTCTCTCGACAGACGGATTCAACGGAAAAAGGGGACGGATTCAACGGAAAAAGGGGCACTGTTTTTCCTTTATTTTTTTACGATGAGTCCCACCAAGCTTTTTTTTTTTGGTGAAACAATTTGAACGCACAACAGACTCAATGGATAGATTACACTCCATGGTACTGTCACGTACTGTATGGCTGTTAAGAGACTGAATTTGCATCTGCTGCTGCAAATGTTTGACTACTTGCAATAGAAGCATTTCTAATTGTATTTATTATTCCCATGCCCATTATATTAGACATTTTCTATTAGACATTGTGTTACGTTCACACCATTGGCTGCATTCCAACTGAGAGAAGAAATAGGCACATTACATTTTGTAAATACTTGTTCTATTGATATATGTTTTAAGTTGTAAACATGGTTGAAATAAAACGTAACTCTTTTAAAACATTTTTATATTTCCAGTTATATCTCTACATTGATTGAATAGGCTACTAGGTAGAAAGTCCTTGTGGTCATGTTTTTACAGCCCTGAAAGGTGAATTTACATGCCTGTTTTAAAGGAATCCCCATTTTTAAAGGATGGGGTCCCTTATGGGGTGAATTAATATAATGTGATATTGTATTAATATTCTAATATAAATCACTACTAGAGTGTTTGGTCAGTAACACAAGTCTCGCCATCTCTTTCATAAACTCTCTCTTTTGTGAAATAATAAGAATACATGTAGGCCTGCCACTTTAACAGTTAGGGGAGAGCAGGGTCGGTTGATGCGCATTTTACTAATCCCTCCCTGCACAGAGATTAATTAATTTCAAGTAACCAAACTTTTTTGTGAACAAGATACACTTGTCCTCTCCCATTACCCCGAGTGTTTTTTAATTTTGGTGAAATGAGTCGGACGCAATCGGCAAGCAAAGAAAAAAAACCTTTCGTCCTGTCAAAAGCAAGATCAAGGACGAAAGACGCGGAAGTAAGAGCGAGATCACTTTGCTTGCCGATTGCGTCCGACTCGTTTCACCAAAATTAAAAAACACTCTGGATAATGGGAGAGGACAAGTGTATCTTGTTCACAAAAAAGTTTGGTTACTTGAAATTAATTAATCTCTGTGCAGGGAGGGAATTAGTAAAATGCGCGTCAACCGACCTGTCTCTCTTCCAGTCTCCGCTACTTAAAGCGTGCAAAAACACAAAAGGGTCTGTAGCTCCGTCAATTTTAGGCGGAAATGGATAATTTTTTGTCTGCAAGGCTTTCGGGCACTGTGGAATCGAATGACGTCACCGGAAATATGCGACGAAAAGGCGTTGTATGGTATCCAGTCCGAGGTGCAACCGTCCTACCGCACCAACTGACCCCGTTCTCCCCTACTTTCCACCAGTGAAACTCACCCATAGACGAAGCAGAACGTAGCCCGACACACCACCACAGAGTTCACCATGTAGGTGGCGTTGACTCTCTTGGTGCACCGAGTCAGACTCATCTCACTGATCTCAGAGTCGTTCATGGAGGTCTTGATTATCCCCAGGAGGACCAGGTCCCGCTGGTTCCTGGACAAGGCTGCGGTCTTCCTGCGGGTCTCCCAGATCACCGTCGGGTCCAGGTTCTGACTGCATGAAGCAGAAGTCACGGCGGGTTCCTGCTGCCGATCCGAGTTCTCATTGCTGTTGTGTTTTCGTTGGCATTTGCAATCAAAGTTTCGGATCTTTTCCATTTCTGCTGCTGCTCGACGTGCTCGTCGTTCAGAAGCCAAGCGGTAGATGTCAATCATTGTCAGTTTATTGGCAATGACATGGAAGACAAAAAATAATATATAATACACTGCAAATAAATGATAATATACTAATCTAAATTGGAGTAGAATATCATCAGATTATACCTTCAAGTAAAATACAGATGATTGAATGAAACATTCATAAAGTAATTGCTGTAATCTCTAATTTGTTTCTGCTTCATTTTAATTTATTTATTCTGGACCTTTTCACAGTTTGACTGTGAATTACTTTTAAGGTCTGGCAATAAAGTATTCAGATTCACACACACATTAGATTTGAGCTTAATGTAAATCGCTCTGAGCTTAATGTAAATCGCTCTGGATTAAGAGCGTCTGCTAAATGCCTAAATTGTAAATTGTAAATTGTAGCTAGGCTTGGGCTATAGTTTTGCTCAACCAACTCTAGTGCTGTCTTGGGTTCAATCAACTCTGAGTGTGCAAATGGATGGATTGTCTGACTTGGAGCACTCTGGTTTCAATGTGTTGTGATTAAGTATTTAGAATGAAGAAAACCTGCATTCTTTCACCTGGTTCAAATGTAAAATAAGCTAAATGATGATGGCTGATGCTTCAGTCACTATAGACAATGCATTCAAATGCAGAGATTAAACATGTTAATGGTCACTGGTTGGACACATCACCTGTTAATGATCACATTATGGATGAACTGAGACCATTTGTTGCACAGAGAATCTCTATTCTATATCCTATAATGCAGCTACAAGCTGTATTGTCCTTAAACCTTAATTATTAAGAATTAATCTAATGCTTGTGGTTAAAACGTATATATAGTAACTATACTTTTATGAGATTGTATCCTTTTTTATATTGTTGCGAGATTGTATTTATATTTGATGGTTACTTTATTCATTTTAGTCATCATTTTACTTTACTCTGATGTCATATAGTATGAACCTGTATAATGTAACAAAGTCTGATCAAAGAGCAACAATAAACATCAGTAAGTGAAAATAATAAAATGGGTTTGCACTTGTTTATTTTCACATGGGCCTACTTGATAACATCCCCAGTCTCCAAGTTGGCCAACTAAATTCACATACATGAATATATAAAAAGGGCATATGTGACCAACTCTTAAAAAAATAAAAACATCATGCTACAATTTCCATCATAAAGTAGCCATAGCCATGTTGGAACATTATAGGACACTATATAATGTCTAACAACATTGTATGTGCAGTGTTGGTATAAACTATAAAAAATCTTCTAACGTGATGTGATTCATGTCCAGTCCAGAAGGGGCAGACACTAGAATAGTGTAGGAGGAAAGATACGTCCAGTTTAGATCTGCTGAAGAAACTGCATCACTCACTGTCCTCAAAGCTGGGCCTGGAGTAGAATCAAACATTTAAACATTGTTCCACTGTTACAATACATGCATCATGTTCACAGAATACTGCCATGTTCATGAAACATGATGAATAAGATAGCCAATATGATGTTTTTGCATAGTTCTGTATGTCATTAAATGTTCAGATTTAATTGAGGATAAAGGACCCGAATGGAAACAAGCCATAGTGGTTTTAAAACCTATTGGACTTTTTCTGCAAACTGTTAATAAAGTATGCAATCAATTAAATCAATCCATGTCCATGATAATGACCTGTGTAGCTTCCTCAGCCTCTGGCGTGGTTTTAAACCATTCTCCACGTAGTGTTGCCTCAGGGCGTTGAGTTCAGCGTTTCTGATCCTGGACAAAAGAAACACATACAAACACCTTGGTTTTAAAAACACAGATTTAGCTACTGTTCCAGACTGGATAACAACTACTAACTAGCATATCTGATAATTAAGGTTGGACTTGCCCAGTGGTGGAATAAGTACTCACATGAATACGTATCAATACTGTAGTATTTCTTTACTTGACTAAAAGTACAAAAAGGTATTGCCAGCAATGTGTAGGCTACTGTCTTAAAGTAGGCTACTCATTGTGCAGACAGCAGAGTGTAACAAATAATTGGCATGGACGGTGGAGTAAAAGTAGCCTAGGCCTACTATAAACTAGACACAATATTTTCCTCTGAGATGTAGAGGAGTAGTCGAGGTTGGCATTGTTTCTTTATTGTCAATGGACTGTGTGATGTTTGTTAGTATACGTTTTCTGTATCCTGACACATCCGAAAAAGTATCCATCTATTGGGAATTGAAAATAAACTAGTTGATATATTGTACCAAAGTACAATACATGTAGGCCTGCCACTTTAACAGTTACTTTCCACCAGTGAAACTCACCCATAGACGAAGCAGAACGTAGCCCGACACACCACCACAGAGTTCACCATGTAGGTGGCGTTGACTCTCTTGGTGCACCGAGTCAGACTCATCTCACTGATCTCAGAGTCGTTCATGGAGGTCTTGATTATCCCCAGGAGGACCAGGTCCCGCTGGTTCCTGGACAAGGCTGCGGTCTTCCTGCGGGTCTCCCAGATCACCGTCGGGTCCAGGTTCTGACTGCATGAAGCAGAAGTCACGGCGGGTTCCTGCTGCCGATCCGAGTTCTCATTGCTGTTGTGTTTTCGTTGGCATTTGCAATCAAAGTTTCGGATCTTTTCCATTTCTGCTGCTGCTCGACGTGCTCGTCGTTCAGAAGCCAAGCGGTAGATGTCTTCAATGGTAGCCATTGGTCAAGATTGAATACGGTGTTTTACTAAACTAACCGCCAGCACGCTCAGTGGTACTTATGGGTGGTGAATGAAACCTGAGAACAATGGGTTTGGTTCATTCATGCAAATGTTGTAACTCTCCGCCCCCAAATAAGACGAGTCAGAAAACACAGCACAGTGGTTCTCAACCAGTGGTCCGGGGACCGTCCAGTGGTCCATGTAACCCTAGTTTGTAACCATATGGACCCAAATTTGAGATTAGCGTAAAATAAACAAGTGTACTGTTAAACATCTACAATTCTGACACAATTAGAGAATGTTGACAACAAAACCGTAGGCTAGAATGTAACATTCTCCAGTGATTATGGCATAAATGCGTTTAATGCATTTTCGAATATTTACAAAATGAAAGTAGAAAATACATGCTTTTCGTTTTATTTCATATGTTTAGATATTTTGCTGTGACACAGTTTGAACACCAGGCCTATAACTGCCCTGAGTATTGCCATTTAATATATGTGAATGCAGCTTTGATTTTATCCTATTATCAATGAGTTATCAATCTGCCATAAGAAACAGTTTGAACTACTGTATGTGATTTTACTGGTATGACATGAGAACAATAATTACAAGGAAACGAACAACTGAAGCAGTTTTTTATTTGCTAAATAGAGGCAGATACTAATCACAAATACATCAACAATTTCATTCGGCCTATTATTATTTAGACATTATATGAATTAGTATTATTCTTTCTGATATGAGCCTACAGAATGCTAAAATATTAAAAAGCAACAAGGAGTCTTTGCTGAAGAAATGTGGAGATTGCAAACCCCTGGTCACCCCTGTGTTTATAATTACTTTATTGACATAAAAAAGCTTATATTATGATGAGATTTGTTGTATACTATAACAATTATCCATAATTGCAAAAGCTTATCCCAAGCTAAAATGTATGTCAATATATGTGACATATATGGATCATTGTTTAATTGTTTTCTTTCTTTTATTCTCGTGGTTTTGTAAGTTGGATTTCCCAGCTCAGTTGCTAGTGCAACAGATCTGTATACACATAATTTATATGTGGGGGATAATCATGTGATATGTAGCTCTGCTGAAACTCCTCAGAGAACATTAAAATGTTGTGTTTTCGTTGGCATTTGCAATCAAAGTTTCGGATCTTTTCCATTTCTGCTGCTGCTCGACGTGCTCGTCGTTCAGAAGCCAAGCGGTAGATGTCTTCAATGGTAGCCATTGGTCAAGATTGAATACGGTGTTTTACTAAACTAACCGCCAGCACGCTCAGTGGTACTTATGGGTGGTGAATGATGATGAAGAGAGTGAATGAAACCTGAGAACAATGGGTTGGGTTCATTCATGCAAATGTTGTAACTCTCCGCCCCCAAATAAGACGAGTCAGAAAACACAGCACAGTGGTTCTCAACCAGTGGTCCGGGGACCGTCCAGTGGTCCATAGTACCCCTAGTTTGTAACCATATGGACCCAAATTTGAGATTAGCGTAAAATAAACAAGTGTACTGTTAAACATCTACAATTCTGACACAATTAGAGAATGTTGACAACAAAACCGATGAATGATGGCACAGTAGGCTAGAATTTAACATTCTCCAGTGATTATGGCATAAATGCGTTGAATGCATTTTCGAATATTTACAAAATGAAAGTAGAAAATACATGCTTTTCGTTTTATTTCATATGTTTAGATATTTTGCTGTGACACAGTTTGAACACCAGGCCTATAACTGCCCTGAGTATTGCCATTTAATTATATGTGAATGCAGCTTTGATTTTATCCTATTATCAATGAGTTATCAATCTGCCATAAGAAACAGATTGAACTACTGTATGTGATTTTACTGGTATGACATGAGAACAATAATTACAAGGAAACGAACAACTGAAGCAGTTTTTTATTTGCTAAATAGAGGCAGATACTAATCACAAATACATCAACAATTTCATTCGGCCTATTATTATTTAGACATTATATGAATTAGTATTATTCTTTCTGATATGAGCCTACAGAATGCTAAAATATTAAAAAGCAACAAGGAGTCTTTGCTGAAGAAATGTGGAGTTTGCCGTGTGAAACAAACCCCTGGTCACCCCTGTGTTTATAATTACTTTATTGACATAAAAAAGCTTATATTATGATGAGATTTGTTGTATACTATAACAATTATCCATAATTGCAAAAGCTTATCCCAAGCTAAAATGTATGTCAATATATGTGACATATATGGATCATTGTTTAATTGTTTTCTTTCTTTTATTCTTGTGGTTTTGTAAGTTGGATTTCCCAGCTCAGTTGCTAGTGCAACAGATCTGTATACACATAATTTATATGTGGGGGATAATCATGTGATATGTAGCTCTGCTGAAACTCCTCAGAGAACATTAAAATGGTCTCAGTCATGCATAATGTGACCATTAGCAGGTGATCTATTCTATTTGATGATCAGCATCATATTCTTCTATTCTATCCAAAGCCAGACAACCATGTGATTAACGTGTTTAATCTCCTCATTTGAATGCATTATCTATGATAAAATGATCAGCCATCATCATTTAGCCAATTCACATTTGAACCGGATGATTAATTATTTCTTCATTATTTTGCATTCAAATTACTTTGAATGAAAGCTTAATCACAGCCCATTGAAACTAATTTCACACTCCTGAGACCCACATTCCTTCAGATTGACTCTTCAGATTAACTCTGTTCACTGTGGACACATTACCATTATGCACAGAATACTGTTTCAATTTACAATTTAGGCAGATGCTCTTAACCCAGAGCAACTATATGCTTACAGTAAGCAGATCGTTTCACTGGGATAAGACATAAAACAATTTGAGTGTATCATAAATACAAACAAAACAAACAGGAAATGAGTCAGTTGAGCAAATCTATAAAATATAACGAAAGTCTACCTATGTATTAAGCTTACAATTACAAAAGTGTGAATCTGAACACTTCATTGTCAGACCTTAAAAGTAAAATAAAGGTGAAACTCAGAGGTGAAAGGCCCATAGAAGAAAAACACTCAAACATTACTGTTCACACTGCAATACATACACATCAATACAAGCATCATGTTATACTATACTCTACTATAATGAATTTTATCATTATTAGTTTCATTCATTTGCTGTACATATATTCTTATTTGCATTCAGGCAACAGTGGCCAAATCCTTCCCCCCCACCTATCAACAAAATACCTTGGTAAAGGGGTTACCCGATTGGTCAGAGAGGGCCCTAAATACCCTGACTAGACTGCATATATAGTCAGTGTTTTCTTCAGAGCAGATCATCTGAATCTAGAGGTGGAAGCAGCAGCATCTTCACTAAGTACCCTGACTAGACTGCATATAGGCTATAGTGGGGTGTTTTCTTCAGAGCAGATCATCTGAATCTACAGAAAGAAGCAGGAGAAAGATCGAGGACTCAACAAACACACCATGACTACATTAATGACCAGGAGACAACAGGAGAGCAAAGGATTAAAACTCAAAGTAGGAGGTCTGAAAAAGCATCGCTTTGAACCATACCAGCGCTCTTCAAAGACAAGTACAGGTGAGGTTCAATGACCAAAGAAGTAAAAAAAAAACTTTTATTACTGCAAACATTTAATGCTTAACTGTGAGCATAACCATAATTGTATTAGTATAGTCTCTGAGTCACATATAGTAAATATATACAGATAGCCTATAATGATTTCTGAAGCAACTGCTAGTTAAACTAAAAGTGGAGATACATTATATCTCAAAGATGCCAATGGTATGCCATTAAGGATTGAAGAGAACTCTGGTTGATCTGTATCATAATCCATAATTGACTCTAAATTATCTGTCTCTCTCCTCTCTCTTTAGGTGGTTCCATGGACAAAGCCATCCGACACTCCAGCATGTCGTCCAGCTCTGAACCAGAGTGGGACACAGATGAGCCGGACGTGTTCATCTCTGAAGATGTCCCGTCGCCAGCGGTCTACATTGACATCCTGACCACCAGCTCCCCCGTGCACTTTGACACAGAGTGGGGCAACGTCATCGTCCCTTCCCCGGCCGTTTACGTTGACATCCTGACCACGTCCGCCCCCCAACTACAACACGCCATCGTGTCCAGTACCAGCTCCTCCTCCCAAAACTCTGATGACTCAGGGTTGGATTCAGAGAGTTGCATAGCCGAGCAGGACATGCTGGATGAAGGCCAGTACATCGTCACAAGCTTCATGGAGGAAGGGGGCTACGGGATGGTGGCCAAAGCCGTCAACACACGTACATGTGACATGGTGGCCATCAAGATAATAAAGAAACGCAAGAATTACGACGAAGTGGCAGAACACGAGGTAAGGCATTGCTTTGGGGACTTTTCAAAAAAATATTTTTTTATATGACGCCGTGTCTAAATTTGTCTTCTTGTATTCCCAGATGGCCATGTTGCAAAAGCTAAGAGTCCTGGACCCTGACACGTGTGGAATAGTGAGATTTCACGACAGCTTTGTCCACAACGGATTGAGATGCATGGTGTTTGAGTCTTTGGATGTCGATCTCCTGGAATTTGTGAACGGGAGAGATACTCGTCTGTCCATGGCGGAGATGAGACCCATCGTCCAGCAGGTATGAGTTTGAAATGAGAAGTGATGACAACAATATTGAATTAAATTCCACAACTCCTTTGCTGCAGTGCACCTATTAATCATCATGCTCTTTGTTTTTGCATTCAGCTTGCCATTACACTCCAGGCCCTGAAGGGAATCGGTCTGATCCATGCAGACATCAAACTGGAGAACATCATGCTGGTGAACCAACGAGAACAACCCCTCAGAGTCAAAGTCATTGACTTTGGTCTGGCTGTTCCCGTCTCTGAGACCAAGCGACGGGCGATCAAGCCAATTCTGGAGTACAGGTGGGTTCTACTATTGGACAATGTATTCAATTAATGTGTTTTTACTGAAAGCACGTGAAAGAAAACATTTAATGAATGCATTTGACGAAATGGTTATTGCATTGCTATAAAATGTCATTTTATTTTACATCCCACAGAGCACCAGAAGTATTCCTGGGCCTCCCACTCACAGAGGCACTTGACATGTGGTCACTGGGCTGTGTCGTGGCTAACGTGATGCTGAGCAAGGATTTAATCAGTGGGGTCACCAAATACGATGTGGTGAGTAATCTATTGATGAACTGCACATTTAAAACAGAATGCTTTCAGACTCTACTCTGAACAAACACTGTAATTACATGTTCTTCTTAGATCTGGGAGTTTACTTAAGACTGTATCCTCTGTTTTTTTTCCTTCTGTAGCTTCAATCCATCTTCTCGATGCTTGGTATGCCAGCACAATCTCTCCTGGATGTCGGACTAAAAACCTGCAGCTATTTCATCAAGGACAACAATATGTGGAGATTTAAGGTATGACTGCCCACACACACTTGGTGTAATAACATCCTCTCTTATATTCAAGTATCCTTGCACATGTATATTCATTCAAATCCCTGAACCTAACTTTAGCTTTTGTTTTGTTTTTATATAGAAACCAGAGGAGTATTATGTAGGGGGAGAGGTCGAAGCAGAAGATGAAGACGAGGATGAGGATGACGAGAGCTCACTGGAAGAGGTGTTTTACTTCCTGCACGACGATGCCGACGAAACGTCTTGTGCCGTCGTCTTCATGGACCTGTTGAAACGGATGCTTCACCTGGATCCAGAGGAGAGGATAACACCTGAGCAGGTGTTGGACCATCCCTTCATCACCACCAAGCCAAGTCCCAACTAGTCTCTCTCGACAGACGGATTCAACGGAAAAAGGGGACGGATTCAACGGAAAAAGGGGCACTGTTTTTCCTTTATTTTTTTACGATGAGTCCCACCAAGCTTTTTTTTTTTGGTGAAACAATTTGAACGCACAACAGACTCAATGGATAGATTACACTCCATGGTACTGTCACGTACTGTATGGCTGTTAAGAGACTGAATTTGCATCTGCTGCTGCAAATGTTTGACTACTTGCAATAGAAGCATTTCTAATTGTATTTATTATTCCCATGCACATTATATTAGACATTTTATATTAGACATTGTGTTACGTTCACACCATTGGCTGCATTCCAACTGAGAGAAGAAATAGGCACATTACATTTTGTAAATACTTGTTCTATATGTTTTGTTGTAAACATGGTTGAAATAAAACGTAACTCTTTTAAAACATTTTGATATTTTCCAGTTATATCTCTACATTGATTGAATAGGCTACTAGGTAGAAAGTCCTTGTGGTCATGTTTTTACAGCCCTGAAAGGTGAATTTACATGCCTGTTTTAAAGGAATCCCCATTTTTAAGGGATGGGGTCCCTTATGGGGTGAATTAATATAATGTGATATTGTATTAATATTCTAATATAAATCACTACTAGAGTGTTTGGTCAGTAACACAAGTCTCGCCATCTCTTTCATAAACTTTCTCTTTTGTGAAATAATAAGAATACCAGATAGTGATAGCAAATATAATAGTAAATAATAGGCTACACTGTGAAATGAGGCTAATTTAAGTCAAATGCATCAATCCCTGTCAATTTATTGGCAATGACATGAAGACAAAATAAGAATATATAATATACAGCAAATAAATGATATTTCCAATAAATAAATGTAATTTCCAATGACTAATCTACATTGGAGTAGAATATCATCAGATTATGATATTCTAATTCAGACCTTCAAGTAAAATACAGATGATTTAATGAAACATTCAGTAGTAATTGCTGTAATCTGCTTTAATTTGTTTCTGCTTCATTTTAACTTAGTTTTTCTGGGCCTTTTCACAGTTTGACTGTGAATTACTTTTAAGTTCTGGCAATAAAGTATTCAGATTCACACACCCATTAGATTTGAGCTAGACTTGGGCTATATTTTGCTCGCTCAACCAATACTAATGCTGTCTTGGGTTCATTCAACTCTGAGTGTACTACAAATGGATGGAGTCACAGACCCATTAAAGGGTCCATTTGTTTCCAAACGATATCATTTAGGACCCAGACCCCACTTTGGGAACCACTGCCTTACAGTGTAGGACTTAATTGTCCTTTATTGTTCAGGGGTGTGTTGTTGTGAAGGGACTTGGAGCACTCTGGTTTCAATGTGTTGTGATTAAGTATTTGGAATGAAGAAAGCCTGCATTCTTTCACCTGGTTCAAATGTAAAATAGGCTAAATGATGATGGCTGATGCTTCAGTCACTATAGACAATGCATTAAAATGCAGAGGTTAAACGTGTTAATGGTCACTGGTTGTCTGGCATTGGACACATCACCTGTTAATGATCACATTATGGATGAACTGAGACAATTTTTCTTGCGCAGATAATCTCTATTCTATATCCTATAATGCAGCTACAAGCTGTATTGTCCTTAAACCTTGAATTAATCTGATGCTTGATGATGCACTAGATAATGGCAATAATAGCAACTATAATTTTATGAGATTGTAGGCCTATCCTTGTTTATATTTTTGCGAGATTGTATCCTTGTTTATATTGTTGCGAGATGAATTGTATTGATATTTTTTACTTTAATTCATTTTAGTCATCATTTTAATTTACTCTGGAACAGGTCAATACAAAAATCTGCTAAATATTGTAAATGTAATCTAAAGCAAATCCACATGTCAAATTACATAATAGCCGAGTAAATCTATGAAAAAAGCACCTTACCCCAAAATAAATTGCAACAAAAGGTTTCTCAACTGTTTTTTTGTAGTAGTACTAGTAGGTGTCCCTAATAACATACTAAAAGTTTACCAAAGTTTGACCACCCGAAAGGTGTTATTTTCAAGATGGCGTCCAAGATCGCCAAAAAAATCATTAAAATAGCTTAACTCCTTCATTATTTATCGTAGACAAATATTTTTTGTGTCTAACCCTATGTCTTTGGGGCCTGTGAATCCAGTGGACTTGTCCAAATGGCAGAGATACAATTAGATCATTGTGAAATCCAATATTATGTGTGTGACTCTATTAAAACCCTCTGAAATGGACACCCGTTTTCATGTAGTCCCCCAAATGTGATGTTGTAGGGGCGTGGCATGAACCACATGAAATAGATTTTTAGGAAGGCTTTCTTTCTTTTTCTTTCTCACCTTTATTTATACTCGGAATACAGGATAGCAGTGCCAGTGTGCTCACAGGGGCTGACAGATTTGACAGTCATTTCAGCTAGTGGCAAAGCATGCTAAAATGGTAGCCTGAATGGAGAAACTTGCAAAATTTGCCATGAAGCATTAAGAGATGCTTCTGATGTGGTTGAAGTCCGTCAGAAGGGAGCTGATGGAATCAACAATGCAAGTGTGCGAAGAGGGGATGACAGTCATTTCAGCTGGTGAAAAAGTACACTCCAAATGTCGACAGCAGTACATAAATCCGAAAAATATTATAGCCTAGCCCTAAAGTTGATGAGCCACCAAAGAGAAGTGCCAGATCAGCAGATAGTCCTTTCAACAGCAAAACAGACTGTCTATTCTGTGAGACTACAGTACATACTCAGTTCTCACATGATCATCAAAGTGCAGCCTTTAGATATACACAGACAGATACATTTGTGGAGTCCATTCTTGAGTGTTGTGAGTGACAATCACTCAGATGAATTGGCCTTCACTGTCAAAGGCAGAATTTCATATTATGGTCGTGATCTACATGCTGCGGACGGGATTTACCATCAAACTTGTAGTGTAAATTTCCGTACTGGGCGTCCCTTACCAATACAATTCCAGAATGCTCCAGAGGCAAAACGTAGAAAGTCTGGCCGGCCCAAAAATGAAGATCAGGAGCAGGCATTCATGAAGGTTTGCTCCTACCTTGAGAATAATGACGAGGAACAGTTGACAGTTAAACATTTGCATGATGAAATGAAGGAATTTCTGACTAATACAGATTCCGAACCAATTGTAAAGGTCTACCTTAAGACAAAGCTAAAAGAAAAGTATGGGGACAGTGTACATTTTTCTGAAGGGGAAGGCCTCCAAGACATATAGTGACAATGAGGGAATGGACTTCACAAATAGGCTACTGAGATCTTATTTTAACGCACAAGCAAAGGATGAAGAAACACAAAGACAAGTGATCATTGAAACAGCAGCAAGATTGATTAAAAGTGATATCAAGTCCAATGTCCCCAATGTTACCAATCAGTATCCAAGTGCAAAGTCACTTGAGCTTGATTCTGCCCTTTCATTTGTTCCTGGCACTTTGCAGACATTGTTAATTTGTCTTATTGTGGGTAAGGAGACAAGCCAGAAGGTTGCAGCAATTGGACAGGCAATTGTCCAAGCAGTACGACCACGTGCCGTTGTAGCTCCCTTACAAGTTGGTCTTGCAGTGCAGGCACATCATTTGTATCGATCACGATTCCTTGTGGAAACCCTTAATGGGATGGGATTTAGTTCATCGTATACAGAAGTCTTGCGTTTTGAAAAGAATGCAGCTTCAATTGCCCCAGATATGTTAGCGGATTACATAGATTTGCCAGACATAGCTCTTCTTTTTGCTGGTGACAATGTTGACCACAATATTCTTACTATCGATGGCCGGGCGGGGGACCTTCCACGGAATGGGTGTCATAGCAGCACTCACACCAGGGCGAAAGAAGGATTGTGTAATTCCAAGGAAACAGATTACCACCCTGGATTTTTCAATGCAGAGTAAAATCCCAATCATCGAACATCGCTTTGCAAAACATGTGCGTCAAAACATTGTGTTCAAAGAACTCCCGGCATTGATCAACTGTGATAGGACAGTTGATGTACTGTGGGAGCTCTCACTAAATTTCAAGCAAGAAACCCCTGGGTGGCAGGGAATGATGCATACCATTCACCAAGGATTAGAACATCCAGGGCAATCATCTGTTGTGTTCTTACCTATGATTGACTTGTATTCTGGAGACTAGAATTTACACTGAATTTAATTTGTGATCTTGCCATCAAACATAATGTTCCACCTATTATTACGTTTGATCAGCCACTGTATTGGAAATCTGCAGAGATCATCATGGATGCACCACAGAGTAGCCAGCTGAAAAGCATTGTGTTGATGCTTGGATGTTTCCATACATTTATGAACCTACTTGGTGCCATAGGAACACTGATGGAAGGCTCAGGACTCAGGAACATTCTTGAAGGTGTATATGGCTCAAATGCAGTCCAACATATGATGACTGGAAAATCTGTACAAAGAGCTTTCCGTGGACATCTGCTGGTGGACAGATGTATCAATCACCTAGTAGTGTCAGATCTGTTGGAGGATAACCCACAGTTTGAGTCATTGATGGGTGAGGCAGAAGAAATGTACTCATCCTTGGTACCAAAAGAGACAACTTTGGAGAGTGCAGTAGCATCGGATGTGTTGAGAGAAGTCAAAGACAAAATGGACACTAAGAAGGCAGAACTCAGCACAAGGTCAAAAACCAGTCGGCTGTGGTTGAACTATCAGAAAATGCTGCAGTCGGCAAGAGCGCTGATCAAAGCAGATCGCACAGGATCCTGGACGATGCACTTGCGTGCAATGTTGGACTGCCTGCCAGTATTTGCTGCTGCTGGGCACTACAATTACCTAAAATCAGTTTTTTTCTATGTCCAAGAAATGTGCCAACTGGAAGCCAGACATCCCGATGTCTATGTCAAATTTGCCAGGGGTTTCCATGTGATCCGCCGTAGCAACCACTACTGGGCAGGCCTTAGCTCTGACCTTGTCATTGAGCAGACCTTGATGGGGTCCTTGAAGAGTAGTGGAGGTTTGACTCATGAAAGTGGAAGAAGAAATGCGTGCGTTGTGGACCATGTCCATACCCATCACATCCGAGTACAATAACGCCATGCAGGAATTCAATGATCTCATCTACACGACCAGTGAGCAACACAGAGAATCAACAGTTTCCAGGATGAAACGAGATCATGCTGACCTGGAAAAGATCAAAGAAAAAACTTAGCACTTGCAAACCATTCTCTCTAGATCCATCTCTGAGAAACATTGTGACTGGTGTAGTCGCCAAAGAAGACGTTGAATGTTCATGAGTTTGAGACTGTTGGCAATGAGATCATTGAAAAAAATGGTTGGAAACCCCATTTTTGGGATCTCATTCAAACGAAAAGGGTAAAAAAGGGTAAAAGGGTAAAAACCCTTGCAGATGAGTCTATAGCGTCAAAGTTTACCATGACCGAACGATATAGACCCTGCCCTGTTGTTCCAGCGATTTATCATTATGTCACAAACCGGAGACCTTTCACTGGAAGATGTAATGACCTATATGAGCTCAGCCCATTCCCTGCAGCCCTGTTTGAAGCCAAAGGAATATTGCGTAAGGCGGATAAACCACAATTAGCACAGGCAGTAGCTGAACTGTCAAGCAAGAAATCAAACAAAACTATACTGGATTCGATCCCACAAACTCCCTGATTCATCGCGTGCCATGGAAAAGCGCTGACAGTTATGGTGCCATTGCATGGTCCTATGCTGACTTTACCATATACCATTAGGGTAAAGCAGCTGTGGTTTTTGATGGTTATAGTGACACTCCTTCCATCAAAGGCAATACGCATAAGCGACGTGGGAAAAGCACCCACCCAGTCGTTTATAGCTTCACTGCACAAACTGAGTTTGTGGGAAGAAAGGACGACTTCCTCTCCAGATCTTCTAACAAACAAGGACTTATTAAGCTTGTCACTGAGGAACTGCAGAAGAAGGGCTGCACTGTTATCAATGCACCAGGGGATGCAGACGTGGACATTGTCATGGTTGCAATCAAGGCGTCGCAACATCAGTCCACAACCTTGACAGGGGAAGATACAGATTTGCTCGTTCTTCTTCTCCATCATGCTGAGACGAACAATAGAGGCCTCTATTTCCCTTCTGACAAATCCAAGGTTCCAAAAGTGTATGACATCAGCGAGATGAAACAAGTCCTGAGTAGAGACTTGTGTTCTCAGATGCTGTTTGTTCATGCTTACACAGGATGTGACACAACTTCACACATTTTTGGTGTTGGCAAAAAGACAGCGTTCCAGAAACTTGTGAAGGGTGAATCAACCATTCAGACCTGTGCGAATGGGTTTCTGCTCCCAAATCAAGCAAACAATGTCATAGAAGACCTTGGGGGAAAGGCAATGGCAGTTATGTTTGGTGGCAAGAATACAGATTCTCTTGCGTCTTTACGCTACGAACTTCTAAACAAGAAAATTGTGTCTGCCAAATCATTTGTCAAACCAGAACATCTCCCTCCTACAGAGTCCTCGACTAAATATCACTGCCAAAGAGTTTACCAGATCATGGTGTGGACTCAAAATGGAGTGGCCTGAATCCGGTGGATTGGGGATGGAAATTGGAGGATAATCACGTTGTGCCAGTTATGACCAATATAACTGCTGCCCCAGAAAGCCTACTGCATATGGTCCACTAATTGCAAAACCGCCTGCCGAACACAACGGTGTAGTTGCAGACGATACGGATTGCCATGCATGCCTGCTTGTGGACCATGTCAAGTCGATAAGTGAGAATCCGCATAATCAACCTTTATGGGAGTATTACGACCTTTGACCCTATATGGGGTCTTGGCTCCAAAGGAGTAATATGTTGTGGCTGTCAAGGATCACAAACCAATTCAGGCAAAAAGGTGTACATTTATTGAGAAAACTTCACAACATTCATAATAACAGGGCAAGCATGTATATATATGAATCTTCAGGGTGGCCAATGCTAAAAATAACAAACAAAACACCCCCCAACCCTACCTAGAAAAGAAACAATCCTAAACTACACCAAAAAGAAAATTACAATCTAGGCTCCCTGACTAAACATTAAACAATGGGTCAAAACTGGGGCACCAAAATAAATAGCAGCACACCCTTACCATTATACAGTTTCCCTTATTTTACACAGGAAAGGGGTTTGGGATACTTTGACAGCGGTTTGTGTACAATGCTTATTAGATTGGTCTGTTCTCTAAACACACAGTACATAAAGAAACCTCAAACTAAGCAGGTAAGGCACACAGCCTACAGACACTACCCTAGCTACAGACTGGGTTCAGCAGCACAGGTGACGGATGGCAAGACTGACGAGGAGCTTCTCCCAGCCTTTTATACTGGTGGCTGGTTGATTGAAAAATGAGGCCCAGGTGTCTCCAGACACTAAGCCACTCCTCCAATCCACCCTCCAGTCATCATGCAGCACTGAAAAACACTGACAGTGGATTAAACACAACCACAACACTAAGGCCACATAGGTCCGTAACAGGGAGGAAGAGTGTGATGACTAATTGTCAATCTGGTGTGGATTTAAAAATAAAAATAAAATAATAATACTATAGGGGTTAGCGGTACTGAGCCTTCACGTGGCGGCCCGGTTTTGACTAATTTCACAGTAGGCTACCACATGGTAATAATGCATGTATTCCCAAAATAAATCGTTGAAAGCTTCAACAACAACAAAATCACCAATGCTGGGCATTGGCACATGGAAAAAGGAAAAAAAATCCATTTATATTGGAAAACATTAATTGTTAACACAAATACACTTATAACCCTATTATAAAGACAGTTGTTATTATATTCACTTCACTATAATTTAATTTATAATTTATATAAGCTAATTGGATTCTTACATAACCAAAATATAGGGTTAGACACCAAAATTACTTGTCTAGGATGAATAATCGATGAGTAATGGTAATCGATGAGTAATGGTATATTTAATTACTGACTTGACCACACCGACCACAAGGGGCAGTTTAAATCCAGTGTGTACAACCCTGTGAACTTCTAAATTATTTGAATTACTAAAAGCCTTTACACACACATCAATTATTTGGTTTTCTCTCCAGTGTAAATGCTCTGGTGTGTTTTAAGGTTATATTCACAGTGAAATCCCATTGTGTAATATGTAGGCCGCAGTACCGGTTCTAGGCCTTTTGAGGCCCTAGGCAACATATTATACAGAGGCCCCCCCCCCCTCCTGCTTTGCCACGCCGGATAAAAATTGTAAATTTGCCATGAAAATGCTTCAATCTGGTGCACTTTGAGATCAAAATTAAGAAGCTAGGTTGGGGCCACATGTGGCCAGTAGCCCATGTAAGGGATACATGAAAAAAAAAAATCTTCTCCCTGTGACGAGGCCCCCTCAGTGGTTGAGGCCCTAGGCGACCGCCTAGTTCGCCTATGCCTAGAACCGGCCCTGAGTGGTCCTACCCCCCCCATGAGACTTACAAATCCCAAATGTTTATAAACAAATCCCAAATGTTTATAAACAAATCCCAAAATGTTTATAAACAAATCACAAATGTTTATAAACAAATCACAAATGTTTATAAACAAATCACAAATGTTTATAAACAAATACCAAAATGTTTATAAACAAATCCCATGAGACTTGGTCCTACCCCCCCGACCATGAGACTTACTACAGGTCAACTGGAAGTGGTCCTACCCCCCCCCCATGAGACTTACAAATCCCAAATGTTTATAAACAAATCCCAAATGTTTATAAACAAATCCCAAAATGTTTATAAACAAATCACAAATGTTTATAAACAAATCACAAATGTTTATAAACAAATCACAAATGTTTATAAACAAATACCAAAATGTTTATAAACAAATCCCAAATCCCATGAGACTTGGTCCTACCCCCCCGACCATTAGACTTACTACAGGTCAACTGGAAGTGGTCCTACCCCCCCCCATGAGACTTACAAATCCCAAATGTTTATAAACAAATCCCAAATGTTTGTAAACAAATCCCAAATGTTTATAAACAAATCCCAAAATGTTTATAAACAAATCACAAATGTTTATAAACAAATCACAAATGTTTATAAACAAATCACAAATGTTTATAAACAAATACCAAAATGTTTATAAACAAATCCCAAATCCCATGAGACTTGGTCCTACCCCCCCCGACCATGAGACTTACTACAGGTCAACTGGTAGTGGTCCTGTAGGCCTGTGTGCAGAAATACGTGTATTATTAAGTAAGTAAGGTATTATTAATCAGGTTAAGTCATTATCCTTATAATAATCATATTTACATTGTTATTAACAACAGAGACACAATAACAGCAACAACTGTGTTTGTGTAAACCTGGAAAGGTTCAAGTTGTGTTGCTCTGAGGGAATGGACCCTCAGAGCAACCCTTACAGGTCGGTAACTCTGAGAGTACATGTAACCAAATGGACCCATTTGACTAGGAATGCCACCACCTCCCGAACACAAGGTTGCACAGACGTGGCGAGCTGCAGGCCAGGCACCCAGTAAAATGTCTTGAAATTTCGTTTGTATGTGGACTGATTTCCCTCATTTAGATTCTATATAGAAGCCACCCTCTCGCAGGTGTGTGATCTCACAGAGGCACCGTGCACTGTTGAATCCCAGAGGGACAGCCTGCTCTCTGGCCAGGCTCAGAGCCAAGAAGAAGTCATCAGTTAAGGGATGCTTTGCAGACGCTCCAGGGAGAGCTGGCTGTTGCAGAGCATAAGGAAGCACACCTTACCCAGAGGTGTGCCGACACCACAGAGGAGCAGAGGACCTCGACACAGTTCGCTCAGACCTGGCCCGATTAGATTCAGAGCGAACGCAGCTCCTTGCTACAGTGCAAGACACAAGGGACAGAGTGAGTGATTATGAGTGCTACGTATATACTTTTTTGACTCTAAATGTTTAATTTCCATATAGACTTCCAAGTGCACCATTGTTCTTTGGCCAGGTGAAAGTTTGTTAAGCACACGTGCGAGAGCCAAGTTTCGCACCAGTGTCGAGGAATCTCAGACTGTCAGGGAGAAAGTAACATATTGATGAGTGCCATTTTCTCCGTTCATAAATGCGGCTATACTTTATGCTCAAGCACGGCAGTGTCTGCCTGTACTGTCTAATATGCCTACTTGGTTGGATACTACAAGACATTCAAATGCAGGGTAGTAATTATTGTATCGCATGATAATGATTGCAAACCATTCCCACCATCAGTTTTACCAGCAGTGTGTTGTGTCTTTAAGGTATGACTTATTATATAGGATAAGCATGCTTCAGCCATATGCCACACGTGTTATTTATTTATTTTTGTAGTTATTTATTTATTTTTGTAGTTATTTTTATTATGTGTTGTAAACGAGGACCATTCACTTAATATTTGTTTTTGTACAGGTAAGCCAGGTAAAACCGGATTAAGGTTGGTGAGGGGTGTGTTAAGGGTTGGGAGCGGGTTAAGGTTATGTTTAGGTGTGCTGCCCCGTGTGAGGTGAGGGTTTGAGATAGATTGTAGTTGTAGGACCAATGACTAGTCATGCACTGATCTAGATATATAGATGCATATATATTTTTTGCAACTGTTTCAGAGTCGGGCGGAGCTCAGGGCTGCCCATGACACAATCGAGAGTCTCAATGAGTAAGTCTATCTCCTCAACACACAGAATAAGAGTCGTGCAGATAACATCTATCATCTGGAAGAGCTCCAAAACAAGGTCTGAGACACATTTTTATGGTTATCGTACAGCATGGCTGTAGTACCAAATGTACGTCCTCTTGGAGTACATCAGCTGAAGCCCTAAACTGTGATCCACCTAGACTCGGCAGCTGAGTGAGGAGCTCGACTTGCCAGGCCTGCCTATAATACAAGACGTATCTGTGGCCCTTGCCAGGTTGCCAGGCCTGCTATAATACAAGACATATCTGTGGCCCTTGCCAGGCCTGCCTATAATACAAGACGTATCTGTGGCCCTTGCCAGGCCTGCCTATAATACAAGACGTATCTGTGGCCCTTGCCAGGCCTGCTGTGCTATAATACAAGACGTATCTGTGGCCCTTGCCAGGCCTGCTGTGCTATAATACAAGACGCATCTGTGGCCCTTGCCAGGCCTGCTGTGCTATAATACAAGACGCATCTGTGGCCCTTGCCAGGTTGCCAGGCCTGCCTGCTCAAGACAGACTTTGGCTCTTGTGATTTCTGTAAAGACAAGCTGAAGTTTGGACCAGAGGGGCAGTCAGACAGATATTTTGTGAAGCCACTAAGGAAAATCGGGACTTCCTGAAAGTTCATAATAATGGCCTGTTGTGGTGCAGTCATTGGGCCCAAAAAAAAACCCATATCTCCATAGAGGTCCATGTATTTGGGCCCAACTTCACCTAGACTGTATTAGCTTAATAAACATGGAATACTTTCTGCTTCCAGTCACTAGTTTAAAGTCTCATTTCTCATGTCATAATATTGTTTTTGGAAAATTATGGTCCCATTTATTTAAAAAAAATATCATAAAGTCGCATATGTTCTGAGGGGCATGGCTACCGTTACAGTCTATCCAGGTTCAGAGGGCATATATGCCCTTGTGTACAAAGACGCGAGTAGCACGAGAATGGGGAACTCTGTTGAATCGCTCCAGAACTACATAATGCCTTCATTTCACTCTGCTCGAAGGCAGACGACCACGCTGGACAAGGACTGGTTCCAGAGGCTATTTAAAACGTGGGTGCCGACAACAGTAAGCTCATATCTGCTAGACATGAAACAGTTTGTAGATTACTTACTGAATAATAATAATAAAACAAAGTAATCAATAACTGTTAAAACATCATTTCACTGCATGTGCAAAGTTGCAGTACCTTTTTCTGCAAGCTGATCTTTTGTGGTAAGCCAGCTCTCTCTCACCTGTCGGCCTCTGTACGTGTTACAGGCCATGAGTTAGAGCCTAGAGGAATTGTATAGATTGCTTAAGATGGAAAGAACAGCCCTCGCTGAACATATCTCCAGCCACCGTTTCAAAGTTCTTGAATCAAAGAGTGAATCTATGCCTCCAGCTGCGGACATGCGACAGTTAGACGAGTCCACCCCTCCACTCTCCGCGTTTTCGCTTTATGCCCCTAGACTGCATTGCGACTCCACACGACAGAAACTCTTCTGTGACGACGCTGAAAGCCCAGCGACGGGAGGAGACGCCAGGAAACAGGTGGACGGCAACAAGGCCAAGCCCAAGACGCAGGCGGCGACGATGACGGGGCAGACGCGGCCGCCAGAGAGGGGAAATCCGCCGACGCCAAGGCCAAAGACGAAAAAAAACAACAACAACAGCCGCTTCCGAAGAAAGAACTAACCAGGCGTGGGCGCTATCGTGATACCTATAATTTATACTTTTGTAGAACGACCGTTTATAAAATATATTTTAATATATTAACATAAATTAGTGTTTTGGTCTAAATGTTCCGTTACTCCTTTTTCTGCTGTTAAGCAACTTGCAACATGCAGAAACGTGCGGTCAAACACCAGTATTCTATGTACGCCTTGGTGAGAGAGCTGGCTTACCACACAAGATCAGCTTGCAGAAAAAGGTACTGCTACTTTGCACACACAGTGAAATGATGTTTTAACAGTTATTGATTACTTTGTTTTATTTTGGTTAATGGTTTTGTCTTAGACATTTAGTCATCTTAGGATTTTATTAGGGCTTTAGAGTTTGGTTACTAGAGTATTTTATAATGGCTTATAGATGCCACCTTGTATTTTAGTTTAATAAAGTATTTTGTAACCCGTTCTATACGTTCAAACCTGCCCCTGTAAGTTTGACTTTTTAATGTTTTAAGTTGTCCCACGAACTAAACGAGTGTATTTAAGTTTAGTGTTTAGACTAGAGGACCAGACCTCTTACAAAGGTGGCGTAGTCGTTGGGTATTTTAAAGCTAAGCACCTTGCACTTTATCACTTGTATTTTATTGGTAAGTATATTTTTAGTGCATTGGTGTGTTTAGCTGGTGCCACACATCCATACATCACATCCATAAATCTCTTTTCACAATTGCCACAATTCAGAAGGAGGATGAGGGAGGAAACAGACGGCATGTGCACGCAATCTGACCGCAAGCCTCTGACCCCCACGCCTCCCAAATTGACTTGGTGTGTGTATACCAGTGTGCGATAAAAGGCACCTTATTTATTCGTTATACTGTAGGTATCTAGCTTTTACAGATCTTACGTGCTTCATGCCTACTGTCTTAACTTCTGTCCTTTAACTTTCATTTGTGTTCTGTTTTAATAAAGCCTTGGTGTTCCAAGTTCACTGTATTTGAGGTCACCCCGACCCCGGCCTGACAGCCAGCGCTGATGAGCCCTTAAGTGTATACTGTATTCATATATTGATTGTTTAAAAAGAAACACACAGGGAGGTAGCTACTGGATTGAAAGGTTGATGCCTTTCAAAAGTTTCAATCCTTTTATGGGTTAGACTATGTTGACGTTGGTGCTGCGTTGTCTGTGCTGTGTAGGACATTGAGCACCTTGGAGTACGCCATCAGAGCCAAGAACATCACGAATAAGCCAGAGATTAACCAGATGACCAAGTCAACGCTCATGAAGGTACATGGAGAAACAAGTCACGTTAGGAATTTTGCCTTGGGACAACAGTTTTTTTTCAAACAAGGTTCATGTTTTATTTATTAGAGCAAGTAAAAGATGAGTCTTCATTTATTTTAATTTGCTGCTTTGTTCCGTTTTAGCGGGGGCATTCAAACATTGGGCTAAATACGTTTCTTTTTTGAGAGATTAATTTATTTACTAGACCTCATAAAATTACATCTGGCCACAAAATATCACAGGTTCTAGTGATCTACTGAATGTGAAGGGCGAGGTGTCAAACTGATGCTAGGTGGCAAAACAGTGGCAGACCATGACCCTCTACTTACATTGTGCGGCTATCTGAGCCATCAAAACAAAAGGTAAGCCCAGGGGGTCTTAAAGACACGTGCATATTATTATTAGGCCTACTATTATTTTATTTTGTATTAATTTATTTTCATCCGCGTGCTAAACCATAGGTTTTCTTACACGTTTCTGCACTTAATTTCTGACAAAATGAAGACTATTTTCGACTAATGTTCCCGTCCCAGAACAAGGCCAAGCCCAAGACGCAGGCGGCGACGATGACGGGGCAGACGCGGCCGCCAGAGAGGGGAAAACCGCCGACGCCAAGGCCAAAGACGAAAAAAACAACAACAACAGCCGCTTCCGAAGAAAGAACTAACCAGGGGTGGGCGCTACACTTCTCTCAAATGCCACACCTTAAAATACACCAGAGAATTCACACTGGAGAGAAACCCTATGGATGTGATCAGTGGACAACACTTCTCTCAAATGTCAATCCTTAAAAGCCTCACAGATTTCAAACTTGAACCGTCACAGCCAATAGTCAAGCCAGCAGCAGCTGATCTAGATCCAGACACAGCATTGACAGTGCCGTTAGCCACTGCCACTGCTTGTGGACTGGCACCCACAATCTAGGTCACACACTACTAGCCAGACTAGCTGAAAAACATTTAATTTATAAAAAAAAACATTTTGTTCCCTGATAAGAAGAAAATGTACAACATTGCAGAACCATGTAAGTGTCAGAACACCGTGCAAAGCCAATTTGATCTGACTAAATATAATCCAACATTAAAGTCTCTGCAGAGGTCAAAGTGCAAACCTGATGAAAATAAACAGAGAAATTCAAATCCCTGCAGAGATAAAAGTGCAAACTTTCAATGTACAAAAAGGGGAAACAGGCCTGGAAAACAAAAAAAGGCCTGGAAAAGGCATGGAACCAAACAAACGAGGTAGACTCTTTAAAAACTCACAAGGGCAAGGCAAACAAGTCCGTTAAGGAGATGGCAGATGTCAAGTCAAATCAGGCAGGAGGTCAAAATCAGCAGGTATCCATGGAACTCATCGTTGGAACTCAACACCATCTGACAGGGCAGGGGGAAAAAAGAACAATGTAAGTATTTGCTACTATTTCTACAGGGCTGAGGTTTGTGGACAGTTGTGTGAATTGGTGGGGCAGGTGACAATGAAACGTGTGGACAGAAGATGACAGGTGTTGAGAGGTGAGGGGCGATAAAATGGCCTTGGGAGTAGTGACATCCAGAAACTGCCCTGTGATCCTTAGTTGACTTTCCCTTTTCTGCACAATGCCCAAGGTTTTGCACACGGTCTACTTACAAAGGACATACAGTTGGCACAAGAGATGACATCCAAAGAAGAAAATAAGTGGTCCTGGCTGCACACCCTATTAACTTACTAACAGTGTTGGGCAATATTATACTTGGAATCAAGAGTAATATCTTATATTACTTTTGTCCCCCCCACCCCCAAAAAATGATCGTACAACACAATCCATTTAGTCAGCTTTTGTTGGGACTGAATCAAATTGTTTTGAATAATAATAAGAATAGTCACCAATCAGCCAAAAAGGCTATAAAGCAGCAATCTCTCTTGACCTTTTAAATGAAATGTTTTCAAACGGTAAGGCCAACAAATCCTGCAGAGTAATATGTGCCATTTTTTTCCAAAGTAATAAATGGTATATTATTGTTTTGTCAGAATAATACATTATAATAATACATTACTGGGTAAAGTGATAATATTACAGTAATATATTAGTAACTTGTTACTGCCCAACACTGCTTACTAAAGAAGTATTTTAAGAAAAATGTTTCGGTTGACTATGAAGGTCAGCTAATCAAAATGTTCTTAAAAACACACAAAAAAAAAAAAACCCACACACACACACTTCTAAACTCATAAAATCAGAGCCTGGGATAGAGATCTAAAAACAAATAATACAACTCTACTGCTTTATATGTATAAAATATGACATAAGATAACATAATTAAGATTCATATAGTGGGGAGAGAATGGTCCAAATTCTTTGCACATGACTTACACTTAAAGCCAAGTGAAGTCCTGCAATCGCTTCAGGAGGGAGGAGACAGGAGGACAGATCGAATTGTTCCTCTTCTCCCTCACCTTCCCACTTTTCAGGCTGAGCAGCTTCGTTGTTTTGGTGCCACTGCCAATGGTTGGGTTGATCCCAACGAAACACCTGCAATTACAAATCACACACACACACACTTTATGAAAAATGTGCACTACAGAGCTCTACAAGAGAGCACATCTTTCGAGTTACACAAGATAGTTCTACTTCAAGCTGAAAGTTACCTTTGGATGAATTCCAGGATGTAACAGGCGTGCTCTTGGTACACCAGGTTGAAATTGTAATAAGCAGAAAATAAAGTTGCAATTCCAGCCAGGAAGTTTGTTTGTGGAGCCACAACGACCCGACCCTCCATGCTCAGCATCCATTGGGTAGATGTGAGAACTTCACCTAAACATAGACACATGGTTTGCATTTTAATAGTTTTTCTGCTGCTTTCCACATACAATTAGACTGTAAAACATGACCTCCATATTTATCTGCAATGCTTTTAAAAGTGTATACACTACCTAAGATAATTAGGCTCTCATGTCCTCCTCCTCCCTGGCGCTCCTCTCCTCCTGCTCCCTCTCGCCAGTCACCCTGGCCTCCTCCGTCAGCTGGGCGATAGTCTGCTCTTTGCCTTCGTTCTCCTCCTGAAGCCTCCAGATCTCGTCCTCCAGCAGGACTCTCTTCCGGGCCGGTCCTCCTACGGGTTCCTCTGCGTGCCGTTTTCTCCCTCCCTCCCTCCCTCCTTCTCGCCTCCCGTTGGTCCTCCTTGGTCCTTGGTCCTTGCTGCTGCTGCTCCTCCTCCTCCTCCTCCTCACCGATCCTCCAGTCAGTCAGTCTCACAACAACAAACCGTCAAATGTTTTCTTCAATGTTTTACTGAAATATAGTTAGACCCGTTCACTTTCAACCTTCAAGATGATGCCATCATGTCTTGCTGGAAGGCCAGATCCTGCATCGAATATAAACGTTGAAGACCTCCGAAAAAATCTGTTCTATGACTTGGAAGCCATAGACAAACGGAATTCCGTTGAGGTGGAGAAGAGAATCAGACCCTTCACCACCTCTGAGAGGAGTGACAAAGCCGAGTCACAGGGCTGTGTGTCAGTGGAGGGCCTGGGCACTGTGGTTTTAAAGGCTCCTACATTCAACAACAAACAGAATGAGAAGATCCTCCCTCAAACGGCACAGCGGTTCACCTTTACACAGGTCTTCAGACCAGACTGCGGTCAGAAGCAGATGTTTGACGGGACGGCGCGACACCTGGTCAGAAAGTTCCTGGAAGGATGCAGCTCGTTGGTGTTCACCTACGGTGTCACCAACGCAGGGAAGACGTTCACGTTTTTAGGTCCAGACAGTGATTTGGGCCTGCTGCCCAGATCTCTAGCGGTCATCTTTAACAGCATTGAGGGTCGCATGTTCACGGAGTGCAGCGTCAAGTGCCATGAATTGTGGCTCATCCGACCGCTGACCTGAAAGACAGATGAGGGGAAGGGAGAGAAGAAAAACACCACATGGTGAGCTTGTACTGTACATCCATTTTCCACCACTGCTCCAGCAGTGATTCTCAACCGTTTTAATTTCAAGGAGGACCACCAGTTTGACATGCATTAGGCTACATTTAATGGCATTTCCATCTCTGGGACCCCAATTTATATTGTAAAATGAATGTTAAATTTAACTCTACTGGTCCATTTGGTAAAATAGATATTTTCAGTCAGACTTGTTTCTTAGTACAGCTGACACCTTAGCCCGTAGCACTTCCCCTAGCTTATGCAAAGGCTAAACATGTAATTTAGGTACCATGTTAAATTTGTAGACAGATATGCCAGGTCATTCATTATTCACCTGGCATCCTAGTGTTTATATTTCCAATGTACAGCTTAATCTTTCTTTGGATATTCTACTGTTAGACTGATGTTAGGTTCTTGGTAGCCCCTGGTAGCCCTTGTCGGGACGTACCCTCCGTTACCGTTTCTGGCCGACGGTAGCCCAGGGTCCCCGAGTGGTTATTCCACTCTCCATGGGATGCAGATGTACATACCCTCCGTTCACGGAGAGCCGCGCCGTCGCTTGAGTGTTGGTGAGTTGAAATATCTCAGCCGCTCTCAGGAGGAGTGCTGATAGACGAGGCCCAACACCTGGGGCAACCTGGCCTTCAGAGTCTGGGACGAGATGAAGAAGATCGTGTCCTACAGCCCTGTCATCTTGGACCCCAACACCGCCTATCCAAAATTCATCCCGTCTGATGATCTCACCAGTGTGAGGCCTTGAAGACGCAGCAGCTTCCCCGACAGCAAAGAGAGGTTTGACTGGTTGTACTGGGGCTCTGGTACTGGTTGTACTGGGTCCATGGGTTCAGAAAGCTTTAGCTCAGGGGCTCACAGCTGGGAGGTCGGAGACAGCGGAAACTGGGGTCACTTGGGGGTTTCAGCAGAGTCCTACCAAAGGAAAGGCGACGCGGGTTGTGAATGCTGGCCGATGAGTATTAATTGATTCTCCTGCGTAATCCACTCCTTGTGTTCTACTCATGGGAGTCATGACTATGTCGTTCTCACACCGAAGCGTAATCCCCGGAGGATTAGAGTCAGGCCGAGACACACCTTCCATCACACGTTCACCGAGAGACTGTACCCGTGCGTTAGTATCCTCAGAGACTGTACCCGTGCGTTAGTATCCTCAGAGACTGTACCCGTGCGACGTGCGTTAGTATCTTCAGAGACTGTACCCGTGCGACGTGCGTTAGTATCCTCAAGAGACTGTACCCGTGCGACGTGTGTTAGTATCCTCAGAGACTGTACCCGTGCGACGTGTGTTAGTATCCTCAGAGACTGTACCCGTGCGACGTGCGTTAGTATCTTCAGAGACTGTACCCGTGCGACGTGCGTTAGTATCCTCAGAGACTGTACCCGTGCGTTAGTATCCTCAGAGACTGTACCCGTGCGACGTGTGTTAGTATCCTCAGAGACTGTACCCGTGCGACGTGCGTTAGTATCTTCAGAGACTGTACCCGTGCGACGTGCGTTAGTATCCTCAAGAGACTGTACCCGTGCGACGTGTGTTAGTATCCTCAGAGACTGTACCCGTGCGACGTGTGTTAGTATCCTCAGAGACTGTACCCGTGCGACGTGTGTTAGTATCCTCAGAGACTGTACCCGTGCGACGTGTGTTAGTATCCTCAGAGACTGTACCCGTGCGACGTGTGTTAGTATCCTCAGAGACTGTACCCGTGCGACGTGTGTTAGTATCCTCAGAGACTGTACCCGTGCGACGTGTGTTAGTATCCTCAGAGACTGTACCCGTGCGACGTGCGTTAGTATCCTCAGTCGTAACATGCAGTGATTGGCTGCATGGTCTGTCATCCGGTTGAAAACCTTCGAAGACAAAGAAACAAAGATTAACAATAATGCCAAACAAACAAACAAACGATAATCTTGTCAAACTATTTTCCAATCAATAAGTTATCTTTTTAACCACTCTTGATTTTAAACATTAAATATATTTTTAAATAATCAAATGACTTTCAAACAATTAGTGTTTTTAAACAAATGCCTAAAGTATTTTAAATTAACTTATTAAAGTCAACATTGTAATCAAATTCAAAGTAATTTTAAATTAAACATTTCAGATTAATTTAACCTTTAAGCTTGAATAAATCATTTAAATTAGGTAAGCATCTAAGCATTTTAAATTGAATAAGTAGGCCTATTTAAAGAAAAAATAGCTGAACCTTGAGCTTGTATCAGCTCTAATTCAACCAGGCATTTAACATGGTAAATTAAATTATGAATTGTCCACATTCTTTAAATAATTTTAGTAGTACTAAAATAATTTTGTCTTACTCTTTCATAAAAAGAGATACTTTGACATAAAAAAACATATATCAAACCAAACTCTCAAACAAAAATGAAGGCAACACTGATGTGTTTTTCCCAGTTGAACATACTAAACACAAAATCAGCCCATTGAAGTCAGATTTTAACCACATTAAACAGTGCTGCATACACAAGTGTAAATAAAACAATACAATATCACCAACCATTGGCGTCTTTGTATGTAGGACTCAGGAGTAGATCTTTGGTGTTTGTTTGAGAGAATGACTGAACCTCCATTCCTTTCCAGGAGCACCTAATCAGGTAACGAGCAGCCATCTTGCTGCTGCACTCTGGGAGATGTAGTTTCTGAGGTCTAAGATGTCATGCTGACTATATTTTTTGGTCCATTTCTGAGTTTTGACTCAACACTTATCAACACACATTAAAAATCCATTGTACTACAATCCTGTTTAGTTAATAAAGGCTTTTAAAATTAATCCTGGTCTAGAGTGTGCTTGAAGACCCCTCTTCTCCTTTTTATATATTATTGACCAGGTCTGATTTAGTCGACTCAATTTCAGAAGACTAAATATGACTACTAAATTAAGACTGTTAGGTGTGTGTGTGTGTGTGTGTGTGTGTGTGTGTGTGTGTGTGTGTGTGTGTGTGTGTGTGTGTGTGTGTGTGTGTGTGTGTGTGTGTGTGTGTGTGTGTGTGTGTGTGTGTGTGGAGGGGGGGGGGGGGTCCTTGGCACTGAAACGTTTCAGTATGCTGATTTTAGAACGGGCCTCAGGCCTTAATGTGTTAATCAACACCAGTTCAATATATTCAACATAACAGGTATTTTATTCATATGCACAACTGTCAGCTTGTAGATCGTCTATTTTCCTAAATGTTTGCCTCTTTCTTAGGTAATGTGACACTTAATTTGGCCAACGTTTGACCATGTTTTATGGTAGAGTTTGTCAGGTACTGTTGATGTAACCTAGCAATGGTAGACTCACTATTGGTTTAATCTTTATTTCCTTTTCATTGAGGTATTTAAGAAGTCCTTAAATGTGAAGATACCCTGGCCTGTATGCACTTTGTTGGTTTGTTTACTTCTTCAGTGAGAAAACAATGTTGCACATTAATACGATAATCATCTGGGGACCCGCCCACACAATCATTTGGACGACGCCCTGTGCACCCCTGACAGCTTCTAAGATGCTCGATTCAATACTTAGATGGGTTTTTTTTTTGTGGCTTTTGCCTTTATTTTATATATTTTATGGAGGGACAGACAGTAAATGGGGAGAGAGATGGGGGGTGACATACAGTAAGGGCCGTCGGGATCGGGAGTCAAACCTGCTGCACACTAACAGATTGGATTACCAGCCAAGGTGCCTGGACCACTGAGCCATATTTAGATGTTTGATATGAGTTGTATCAGACACACCTTCCTCCTACACAAGCCTATACGTTCAACTTCAAACTCCATGTTAACCATGTGTTATGGCCGGGAGCATGTCTGAACAAACGATTCAACATGTCATATTTTAGGCCAAAGTGTAATAAGGCCAAAGTGAAAGGGCCCTTTTTAGTATTTCTAAAACTGCTGAAACGTAACTTAAATGAACAAACCCACACACAAGTTCAATGTGGAACTGAAAGATGAACTGAAATTAATTTGAACTGAATCGAATGGATTCCTTACAAATATAAATAGGCCTACCTACAAAACTATAAGAACTGAATGTGGAAAATGTGGTTTCAATCCTGTTGTTACCTTGAACAACCACTAGAGGGAAATGTTGGACAACTTTTAGAGGTGTGTGTGTGTGTGTGTGTGTGTGTGTGTGTGTGTGTGTGTGTGTGTGTGTGTGTGTGTGTGTGTGTCTGTGCGTGTGCGTGTGCGTGTGCGTGTGCGTGTGTGTGTGTGTGTGTGTGTGTGTGTGTGTGTGTGTGTGTGTGTGTGTGTGTGTGCGTGCGTGTGGCTGTCAAATTTAACACCACTCAACAGAAATGGTTACTTTTACTTTTGTACTTGTACAATAATGTGGTTGTTTAATGAAACAGAGGAATTAATAATAGCAGATCTACAAGCTCACAAAAGAGAAGATAAATAGAATAGCAGATCTACAAGCTCACAAGATAATAGAATAGCAGATCTACAAGCTCACAAGAGAAGAGGGCACACATTGTGCTGCAAGAGTGTCTGTTTTCATTGTTTGTTATTCCTCTCTGTCTCTGTTTAACTGTTATTTGTTGAGACTTTAGTCTCAATGTGATTTTTACTGTTTAACAAAAATCACATAAAGTACTTTTAGGCTACTTTCAAATGTATAAAATGTCAATGTTTAGAAAATGGCAGATCTACAAGCGCACAATGCATCGCCTTATACATTGCCCAATTTCAAGTAGCCAAAATGTATAATAGGCTACCGGTAGAAATTAAAGTAAGTTAAGTAAAAAATTATAAAAAATACCTCAAAATTATTATTATTATTATTATTATTACAATACTAGTAAATGTACTTAGTTACTTTCCACCAGTGTTCCTAGAATTAAGGCACTTCCATGTCTGTATCGATTTTGCTTAGTCATTCCTCACCAAAAAAACTTTTTTGTCTTTTCTTTTTTTTGGGGGGGGGTGGGGTGGGGGGTATTATTTACCCAGTAGGGTTTGGGGTCTGGGCTAGGGTGGATCAGAGCTATAGAGTAAGACAGAGTTACGACAACTCCGTTCACTTTATGGGGCCTTCAGGCTCTTCTGCATAGACTGTATGGAAGTTTCCGGAATGCATTGGGCTCACGCGCCCGCGAGTTATTCATGAATGAACCACGTGACCCGACCGGGGCTGTTTCCTGCCCCCTCAATGTCGTAACTCTGTCTATACTCTTATGTGCTCTGGGGTGGATATAAGAGGCAGTGTTGTGATTGGCTGCCCAGTGGCCATTCAGCCTGTCCAATGGCTGCGGTGCACATCTGGAAGCGCTTATTCACTCTGTTCAGTCTCTTCCCAGGAATCCCACAGCAGCAGCAGCAGCAGCACAACAACTGCAGTCTGAAAATGTCCTTCATCAAAGTTGACGAGAGCTCTCACTTCTCCTTCCACAACCTGCCCTACGGAGTGTTCTCCACAGCCCAGGACGTGAGTACAGTAACGTTATAGCCTGTTGCTGATTCATGGAAGTAAAAATGGACTTTGGAATTTTGCGCGCATGCACACAGAGAACGTTCCAATTGGACTGTGTCTGAGCTAAATGTATGATCTGTATTGTGGAACTTTTCAAAGAACAAAAATCTGACTTAATGTAATGTTCTGATGAATTGAAAATGGAGGACTCTTTAAAAGTTTTTTTTTGTTTCCTGGTTTCATCCTCTTAGCAGATTTTGCATTGACCTTTGACCTGTACACTTTCCTGGAACTGTAGCCCATTCTACATACTATTCGTATCAATCATTCAATACATCAATCAATCAAACACATTGCATCCTCTTTACACAAAGTGGCAAATAGTGGTAGGCCTGTTTCTGTTTTTCTTTCCTCGGCCCCAGCAGGTCATTGTGAACCTCAGTGCAGTGAAGCCATTGTTCCGTTTTATGTTCATGTATTCTGTATCGTCTCCTCAGACCAGACATCGCATCGGGGTTGCCATTGGAGAGCACATTCTGGATCTCAGTGCCGTGAAGAGTCTGTTCAGAGGACCTCTGCTGTCCAAACACCAGGATGTCTTTGATCAGGTTGTTGTTGTTGTTGTTGTTGTTGTTATTATTAAGGGACCAAGCTTAGTCCCTTATTGTTTTTGTCTTGGTCCCTTATTGCTTTTGCCTTTTTTTTTCTCCTTCTCCTCCACCTCCTTCCGCCAAAACTAGCAGTTCTGGCTGAAGCGTGCAGTCGGTGCAGCCCACAACCATTGGCCAAAGGGTGGCGCTATAGCACACAATTGTAAATGCAAACGTATAGCTCATGAACCGTTTGACCGTCGGCAATGAAACTTCGATTCACATAGGCCGAACAAGTAGCATGCTTTTACTTTTGACCTCTGACCTTTAGATCACTCGCCATTTTGAATGATTCAAAATATTCAAATTCAAAAAACAGTTCAAATATACCTCGTCCCAGGATCTTTGATCAAAATGCACGAAACTTCTACACGTGAACTTTGGACCTATAGACAAAACAACGGAAGTACATTTTTTGAGTGAAGTTTTTATGAGCCAATGCTGTTTTGTGAAAATTATTGCTGTAGAACATGTATTAAACAATGTCAGTAGAACATGTATTACAGCTGAAGAAAAGGTTTAAAAAAAATGACAACAAATATGGAGCATTTTTGGCACCGTGATAATAGAGGGTGACAAATTCACTGCTGGTGTAATCTGAGTTCCCAGAAGTTTTATTTTTCGCCACTAGGCGGGCGAGAAAGACACTGCTGGTGTTGTCATAGCAACCACACCAGCATGTGTTGTCACAGCAACCATGTGTTGTCATAGCAACCACAGAGAGATCTGACCCTTCCTCATGCAAGACCGTTTACAAAAATAAATAAAAATCACTCCTGTGTGAAGTGAGGGGCACTCTTATCATCTTACAACATCGAGGAGGGAATTCTAACTCATGTTGCTATGATTAGGTGATGTAATGATGATGTAAAACAAACGGTGACAAAACAAAGTTTATTGGTGTTTTTAAAACAAACATTGAACTAAAAATAAACCTGTATAATAGGAGACCCTCAATAACTGCATGAAGCTGAACATGTCCCAATACCGTATCGGTATATCGGAAAAGTATGGGTATCGGCACTTATTTGTCATACCGGGTCATATCGGTATCGGCGAATATGCCAGTCTAACCACCGATCCGAAACAGAGGTAAGGAAGGGGTTGACACTATGGCACGTGAATACAATGTGGACTTTGCTTTGGAGTCGCCCAAACCGGCGCAAGTGCACATTTGAGTGAGGAGTCTGCTATAAACACAGCACGAGATATATATATATATATATATATATATATATATATATATAGCTATAAACATGACACACAGATCACAACACTGGTATTGGTATTCGGTATCGGCTAACACTGAGATTGTGGGATCTTATCACAAAATATGTGGAAGTAGTTAGATGATGGTATAGTAAATAATGTGTAAATAAGTAGTTAGATGTAGTTAGATGGCTGTAAACTAGTGGGTGGTCGCTGGAGCGTGCCCACCATATTTAGAACCAACACTAACGTGTTCCTCTCTGCTCCTTCCTACCAGCCATGTCTCTAATAACATTACGTTATAACTTGTTGCCTGTGCTCTCGACCAACTCTGAACGTGTTCATGGCTCTATATAACATGTTATATATGTTTTATAACGTATGTTTTATAACACGTCACCTCTGCTTCCAGCCAACCCTGAATGTGTTCTATGTGGGGCCTATAACATGTTATATAGCATGTTATTAAGATGTCTGTAACGTGTTATAACTTGTTTTATGACATGTCACCTCTGCTTCCAGCCAACCCTGAATGCGTTCATGGGTCTCGGGTTCGAGGCGTGGAGAGAGGCCAGGAGAACCGTCCAGCTCCTGCTGTCAGCCAATGAGAGCACACTGCGAGATGACGCCAGCATGCGCAGCAGGTCAGTCAGCCAATGAGAGCACACTGCGAGATGACGCCAGCATGGGCCGACCCGGGCCCACGGCGAGGAGGTGGTCCCGGGGGGTCCACGGCTAGGGGGACCCTCAGGGGTCCTTGAGGTGGTCCCAGGGGGTCCGGGTCCACTGACTCACTGTCTCTCTGCTAGGGGGTCCCCCAGGTGAGAGGTGGTTGAGTTATAGCTGCTTTGGCAGACAGTTTGAGAGGGGGAGAGGTGGTGGAGTTAGTTGCTTTAGCAGACAGTTTGAGAGGGGGAGAGGAGGTGGAGTTAGCTGCTTTAGCAGACAGTTTGAGAGGGGGAGAGGTGGTGGAGTTAGCTGCTTTAGCAGACCGTTTGAGGGTCCAATGGAGTTAAGAGGTTTTGTCCCAAGTGTTTTTTACTACTTTCCATTGGTTCAATATTTTCGAAACAACACACAGACGTAAAGGGTATTCAATAGCACTGATTTATGGAGAGAGAAAATCACACCCGTGTGAAGTGAGGGGGCTAATATATTAAAGTCTAACTCATATTGATTAGGTGATGTAAAACGAACGGTGCCAACACAAACATTAAACACCATTAACAATAAAGAGACAATATGACGTAAATGTTCCCTTTTATTGTCAATGAGTTTACTAAACAAACTTTGAACCAAAGACAAACATTAAACCTGTGTATAGGAGGGGCTAGCGCCCTTGGAAAATAGAAAATCAAAACCTAAAACATGGAGTTAGGAGGATTCCTCCCAACAGCAACGATTTGGAGCAATGGTCTTAAGTAAAATAATGTATTCATAAAGTATTCACAACAATGTTGTGTAATATAAATGAAGTGTGATAATGATGTACCGTGCTGCATGTTCACATCATGATTACTTTACAGGGTGAAGGTACATGATTTTACATGTCCAAGATTACTTATTAGTTTACATTACTTACTATTACATACTTACATTACATTGCTTAAAAGCATTTTTCTAAAGAATGTTACATGGCTGCCCAGATGCCCCTGGTGTTGTCCTATAGCATGTTATTGACCAGGTTCTGGTGTCGTCCTATCATATAACATGTTATTGACCAGGTGCTGGTGTCGTCCTATCATACAACATGTTATTGTGGGCTCGCTACAGCGAGCACACACTAGTTATTGCCAACCTATGTTTATTCTTTATTCTTTATTCCGCCGTTTTTTTTGACACCCTACTACTTCCACATACTTTATGCTAGAAATGTTGTTCAAACTTCAAACTGTTCAGCTCTTTGAAGTGATTGTGGCTTGTATTTTTATTTTTACAAAGTTTTATACTTTTTATACTTTTTATACTTTTTAACTTTTTTTAACATCCTTTATAATGAGAGTCGATGGAAGAAAGGTCCCATTTTTCACAGTTAACTTTTTTGAGCTCTTATTACTCCGTCATACTTTCACTTTGAAACTTCATTCAAACTTTATAATGTTCATCTATCTTTGAACTTTCATTGGTGAAAAAGTTGTTTTGAAAAAGTTTATACTTTTTAAAATATTTAACTTTATTTATAGTTTTTGCCTCCCATAGACAATGAATGGGATTTATCTCTAAATCAACCTCACTTTTGCAGCCTCATTACTCTGGCATACTTTGTCGTAGAAACGTGATTTAAACTTTAGAACGCTCACACGACTCTGGACTCTGGACGGTTCAAACCGTATTCGAATACGTTAAACGGTTTTTCCGAAATCGCAGTTCAATCGCAGGCCGTTTCGCGTAATTAGTGCCATCTTAGAGTGCGGGGCTTCTTTGACTAGAGTGTGGAGACTGAAATTCTTTCCTTGAAAATTTACCAAACAAATTGTCGTCCCGGACAAAGTATTCATTTTACACGCATGTTCTTTGGTCATTTTGTAGCCACACATGTCCTCTTTCACACAATGTGACCACCAAAGCACAGAGACATACAGAATGTGAACTACGGCCTTTTAAGTGACACAAAAACAGTCAATCTGCTCATTGACCTCCATTGTATAATTCTTACGAGGAAATTATCGCGCTGACAATTCTTAACTCGCTCTTATAACCACATTTTCAATCGTACCAACACCACAATCGCACATGGTGTACCTCAATATCTCAGGCCACTCACAGCGAAAAAAATATTTGCATTCGACTTTTACTTTTTGCGATAGAGCAATTGTTCGGGGCATAGTTTCCCCCCATTCAGAACCATTGTAATCTCCCAGTCATAGTACTGGCATAGAACTTGGAAGTCTTTTACTTCCACAGCTGAGACATATAAGGGCTTAATTACAGGGCTGACATTAAAGTTACAAGATCTCAATGAGTTGCTCTGCGATACCTTGTGAGCTTGTAGGTCTGCTATTTGTGCAATTAGGCTAGACACATGCAAGCGCGCGCACGCACGCACGCACGCACACACACACACACCCTGTCTTCGCACGCACGCACGCACACACACACCCTGTCTTCCTATTGGCTGGCCTTTACACAGCTCTCGCAAGAGCACGCACGCACACACGCACACACACACCCTGTCTTCCTATTGGCTGGCCTTTACACAGCTCTCGCAAGCGCACGCACGCACGCACGCACGCACGCAAAAAAAATGAAAACTTTTTTTTTTTTTTTTTGATTTTTTAAAAAAAAATTGAAAAAATTGAAAAAAATGGAAAAAAAATGGAAAAAAATGGAAAAAAATGGAAAAAAATGAAAAAAAAAAAATTAAAAATTAAAAAATTAAAAATTGAAAAAAAATGAAAAAATTGAAAACTTAAAAAAAAAATTACTTATTAAGAAAAAACTTCAACTTTTTTTTTTTACTTATTAAGAATAAACTTGATTTTTTTTTAATAAAGTTTTTTTTTTTTTTTACCTTTAAAGAAAAACTTTTAAAAACACTTCTACAACTTCCACATACTTTATTCCGCTTTATGCAGTTATATATGCTTAAACTATAGTTTTTCCAAATGTTCATACTTTTTTAAACTTTTACTTCAGCTTTAATACATTTTCTACTTTTGTTTACAATATGCTACAGTCCCGAAATTTTGATTATGGATTTAGACCACCAATGGGAACACTATTACTCCGGGCCCCGAGTTTCAAACTTGACACGGCAATAACTTTATACATTGCATTTTATGCGAGCCCACGCAGTTTCTACAGGAACTGCTTTCTAGTTGACCATGTTCTGGTGTCGTCCTATCATACAACATGTTATTGACCAGGTTCTGGTGTCGTCCTATCATACAACATGTTATTGACCAGGTGCTGGTGTCGTCCTATCATACAACATGTTATTGACCAGGTGCTGGTGTCGTCCTATCATACAACATGTTATTGACCAGGTGCTGGTGTCGTCCTATCATACAACATGTTATTGACCATGTTCTGGTGTCGTCCTATCATACAACATGTTATTGACCAGGTGCTGGTGTCGTCCTATCATATAACATGTTATTGATGGTGTCGTCCTATCATACAACATGCTATTGACCATGTTCTGGTGTCGTCCTATCATACAACATGTTATTGACCATGTTCTGGTGTCGTCCTATCATATAACATGTTATTGACCAGGTTCTGGTGTCGTCCTATCATATAACATGTTATTGACCAGGTGCTGGTGTCGTCCTATCATACAACATGTTATTGACCATGTTCTGGTGTCGTCCTATCATACAACATGTTATTGACCATGTTCTGGTGTCGTCCTATCATATAACATGTTATTGACCAGGTGCTGGTGTCGTCCTATCATACAACATGTTATTGACCAGGTTCTGGTGTCGTCCTATCATATAACATGTTATTGACCAGGTGCTGGTGTCGTCCTATCATACAACATGCTATTGACCAGGTTCTTGCAAGGCGGTCTATATGTACTATGAATACAATGTATTACTTTAATAGAGTTATTTATCAACGTACTTGTCTCCCCAGAGCGTTTGTGCATCAGGGCTCAGCCACGATGCATCTTCCTGCAGAAATTGGTGAGTGTGTCTCTTTTGTCCCCTGACCTTATGACCTCATGACTTATGACTGCCAAACTGTAGAACTCATAACTTATGACTGTCAAACTGTAGAACTCATAACTTATGACTGTCAAACTGTAGCATCTCATAACGTATGACGGTCAAACTGTAGATGCCATAGTCTCACGTAGCCAGAGAACTATTCCACAATCTCCAAATGCTCTAGCCCTAGTCACGTGATCTTACATACATTTCATGTGTTCCAGTATACACAGCCATATAGAACGGTCCCCTCCGCTCGCTGTCAGCTGTGGGGACATCGTCAGATGACCTGTGCACATTGTGCGGCATATAAATCTGCTCTGCACGCCGTGTGGAGCTCACCCGATAATTAATAAGTCTGCTCTGCACGCCGTGTGAGCTCACCCGATAATTAATTCCTAGGAACAAAGGGAGTCTACCAACGTCAACGTCCAACGCGTCTCAAGCCTGAAGCGGCTTATCCGGTGCTTCACAGGTACAGGCCAGGGACATGAGTTGCATAAGGAGAAGAGACTGGAGCAGCACGGACATTTAGAGCCTTTTATTAGGTGCTAAGTATACAAAAACGACTAACGTTTCGACCTTGCGGCCTTCATCAGAGTCATGATGAAGTGAATGTCGTTTTTTTGTATACTTAGCATTCTTGAGATGAGGGACAAAAGTGGAAAAAACATGTCCCACACATAAGAGCCTTATTTATGTTAAAAATAAATTAATTCATAAAAATAAAAGCACTTAAGTTAAGTGTAATACAGTTGTGTATTCTTATGACATTTTTCATATTCCATCTGAATTAGTTAAAGCAGGCTCTGTACCCAAAAATGCCTGTATTTAGCCTGTCCTCAGCAAGTGGTCACAATTTCAAACTGCCAAAAAAGTGTCTAATACTGTCACAATCACATAAATATACATACTAAATGAAAGTAGATTGTCAACAACATAGTACACAATATACACAGTTAATTTTATATTTTCCAATAAATATCTCATATCAAATGTGTGTCCCACGTCTCCGTCAACTCCGTCAGGTTTTTTGTAAAGTCTTAAATTAATCAGAAAATATTGTCAACAGATTTAGCCTGGAGACTCCTTTTCCTGTTTATATTTGTTGCAACAGTGGAGCACCTGGTCTGACAAGCATTAAATTGTTTGATATTTTAAACGCCCATCACAGATTTGTCTCGTGGTGACCATGTTTTACAAAATGGCCAAGTTTTAGACCACCTAGGATCTTGATTCTGGCGACTAATCATACATTTTAAAAGATGAGGAATACAGTGGTATTATTTAGATTTGTCCTGTGACCATGGCAGCCATTGTTTTTCAAAATGACCACCAACCTGCTGTTATTTTACCAATAACTCAAGTTTTAGACCACCAAGGATCTTTATTCTGGCGACTAATCATTACATTTCCAAGGATTAACTTTCTCTGGGAGGGGTCAGGGCTTATTTCGGGTGCAGGTTGAGTTGCTACTGACAGGACATTAAAAGGAGGTGGGCTTTCTGGCCTTTGACATGTCCCTTTCAGGTACAGACGCACAGTTTGACTTCACTGGCCACTGCAGGGAACTGTGGGGGAGAAACCTTGGTCTCTTAACACCCCGATTAGGTTCAGGGTTTTTTTTGGTGGAGACTTAATTGCCTTTCATGACATCGTTGCTGCAGCAGTTGATCTCTTTA